>NC_051164.1:118145762-118284168 GCF_013339745.2 Dermacentor silvarum
AACTTCTGCCCCATATGGTAGCACCAGTATAATGCAATGATTGTACACTTTTCTTTTCAATGACAGTGGTAAGCTCCCAGTAAGGATTGGCAATGCCTGCCGTATGCACTCCAACCCAATATTATTATTCTGTAAATTTCCTTCTCCTGATCAGGGTCCCCTGTGAGTAATTGACCTAGATAAACGCACTCCTTTACAGACTCTAGAGGCTGACTGGCGATTCTGAATTCTTGTTCCCTTGCCAGGCTATTGAAAATTATCTTTGTCTTCTACATATTCATCTTCAACCCAATTCTTACACTTTCTCGATTAAGGTCCTCAATCATTGGTTGTAATTCGTCCCCATTGTTGCTGAATAGGACAATGTCATCTGCAAACTGTAGGTTGCTGAGATATTCGCTGTTGATCCTCACTCCTAAGCCTTAAGGTCTCTTAGGCGTAGCTAAAGGGACTCCTGAGGACTCATGACACGAATATCATGACATGCATGCCATGTAGGTCGTGCAACAGCTGCCTACGTCTTGGTTCTCTCATGGTCGTTTCGTTAACTTGGTAGGCTCCCCACGCATTGCTTCGCATAACATCGATTCCCACAGGGTGTGGGATCTTCTGGCTTTTTTTATCCATTACCTGTTCTACGGTTTCTCTGGGGAATGCTCCAACAGGAACTGGGCTATCCGACCGGACCCTGTCGCCTACAACTTTGCAACACCTGGCTATGTTGGAGTCACTTGCTAAAATCACAGTTGTTTGCCTTCCACTCTCTCTGTTCACTGCTTTGCTTTCCTTACCTTTCTTTGTTTCCCGCTTTCCATTGAGGCTTTCCGCAGAACTAGTCCTAATCAGCTTCTGTCGGTTGCTGTTGACCTGTAAGCTAGTGTCCGCTGCATAAGAAGAAGAAAACGTTTATTGATCAAAAGCATTTTGGTGGAATGATCGGAGCCCCTTTAGTCCAGGGCCCCACTGGCCTCGGCCGCCCGCTTGACCTGTTCTATGAAGGACTGTTGCATAGGACCCCGAACCGGGCATGTCCGCCATCGCTGCTTGCACTGACATCTCTCAACCTAACCTTTGCTGCCTCCTGCTCTTCCACTAGCTCCTTCTCGAGTAGTGCCACGTTCATTGAAGTTTGCTGTTGTCCATACGATCCATCTGTGCAGAAAGAACACAAAGCCTGCATGTGAAATCTGCATTGTCCGCCTCCTCCACAGTGAAAAACCTTGTGTCCTCCAACACTGCCCATTTCTCTCATTGCTGACATTGCACCCAGTGCTCTTTCCCTTTCACATCTGGTTTCTTCTTTGCCTTTCTCGTCATAAGGAGTTCCGAAGCCTATAAAACAGGTGGTGCTTCAATGGAGGAGTTTAATCAATTTAATTAATTTAATTATGGGGTCTTACGTGCCAAAATCATGATCTGATTATGAGGCACGCCGTAGTGGGGGACTCCGAAATTTGGACCACCTGGGGTTCTTTAACGTGCACCTAAATCTAAGTACACAGGTGTTTTCGCATTTCGCCCCCATCGAAATGCGCGGCGGGATCGAATCCCGCCACGTGGTGCCATAGTGGTGCCTCGTTCTGCAAAGTGATAGATCTCTGACGGAGTGATCATTGTCGTGACGATAGACGGCGGCGTTGTGCGATGGTGGTGACGACAGCCGCGGCCGTGGCGACGAGATTGACAATTGGGCTGGCTTTGACACCGACCCCGATGTTCACGCAAAGTGCACTGTCGTCAATCGAGTCGCTCATTGATTTCATGCACTCTGAATTATTGCTGCCAGTGTTCGTACGGCAGCTGGACGCTATGCACATTGTGGTTGTGAACATGAAACTCCAGCAAAAGCAAGTGCACATTTCTGACTATGTCAGCGTGCCTAACGTTTGACACGCTGTTCAGAGGTATAAATAAAAGTTTTATCTTTCACAGCCTACTTTCTAGGCAACTGTGTTGCCTAGAAACTTGCAACTTGGTTTCGGAACTACAAACGTATGTTCGGCAGCTTATATTTTACGGCATTCCAGATATAGCGATGATCGGTTATAATGATTGGCTTTTTGTTCTTCTTGATATCGTTATAAGTTGACTCCACTGTATTTAATAGATTTAAGAGCTCTTCAATGTACTCGGTATTCTAATATATAATACAATAGCACTCTGTTACTGCTTACTTAGCATGTGATATATCTTTTAAACGAGTTTTTATGTTACTGCTTACTTAGCATGTGATATATCTTTTAAACGAGTTTTTGTAAAGAAAGTGAAGCTGTACTTGTTGGTATACTGGTTCGTAAGCAGTGCCATCGACAGACGTCATATCAAACTCGTCAAATTTTTCTTCCCGTCTTGTCATACAGTGGCGACGATGCTGGCCCTGATGGTGGGCTATTGCATTGCTGTTGCTAGTGCCATTATCTGGGGTGTTTGAAGACAGTTGATGTTTGGGTTCTATTTGGTTGTCGATATTTTCTTAGTGTCGGGACTTGCAAGAGTAGCTCTCAAGTATATTGTTTTGTTCTCTATCAGGGGTGACAGTCTCTGGACTTGCTCTATGAAACCTTTGTTGAATCAAAAATGCACTTGCCACAGGCTCAGCTGCAGCAGTAATCATTATGCATTAAGTTCTATTAGACACTGATAGTGAACAAGGAGATTCCATTCAACTGTTATTCATTTTGCCTGCCAACATTTGACTGTATATAATTTTGTATAGCTCAAACTTTTTAAGCGTACCCGTTGAGCTGAAATTGAGCTGTGTGCCCCTGTGATTTCTATGCCCATGTGCAGGTGTGACGGCAGAAGCTGTTGGTCAAGCAGCAGCTAAAGAGCTTTGTCAAGAACTCGAAAACAGTGTTTGCGTTGATAAACACCTCCAGGATCAGGTATGGCATGTTTGTTGTGATTACAGAGGTGACATTAGCACAATGGGCACAGTGTGATAATGTTTACTGGCTCCAGTGATGAAGGATTAAAATTTAAGAAGAGTGGAAAATCAATTATATTGTTAAAGAATACATCCCAGTATGCACAGCCATAGTGAAATTGAGGCATGCCATGCGAGTCCCTGCAGGACTCTGTGTTTGTGCACCCACCAGAAAGATGAAGCAAATGAGAAACTTGCAGTAATCAATTGTTCAATCACAAAATGACGTACAATCAGTTCTTTCACATCTCGCAAAAGTACAAATGCATTGCAGTATCGTTGGTTTGCTAGTTGTATCGCCGGTGTAGACGGGGTCTGGCGAACAAAGGACCGCACGTGCGCAGAGTGCAGCGAGAGAACATCATGCTAGGCAGAATGTTGGGCAAGAACTGATTTTAATATTTACGCAATCTTCTATACATGGAGCTGTTGACGTCACGCGAGGTCGGTTACTTGGACACTGGGTGTGCACTGTACCATCCTTTAAAAAGATGGAACCCCTTGGCCGAGAGATCTGCCTATAAACAAATTGCAAACCTTTGGAAGAGCCATGTGAGCATGCATTCCACAGTAGCACATAGAGAGATAAGATACGAGATGGAAATAAATTTTTGTGACGCCCGTAACTCAGTGATGGGCAACAATGCCAAATCTAAAGCGTGCAAGCACAGGCGGGCGCGAGCATGCTACATTAAACTAGACGAAGCAGGCTACCATGGTGGCTGCATAGCATGCAGCTATAGCATAGCATGCATGCATGCATAGCACCATGCATAGCATGAAGCAAAAAATTAGTTCTGGAAAAGCCGTGAGGCAGCAACACTACAATAAACTTTTTAGAACTTTAGTACGGCTTCTCCTAGAAATGCTAGGCGGCACTTCATTCTCACAGAGCACATTCGTTGAAATGCGTGGTCGCTGCTACGCATGCATATACAGTAAAAGCTCGATGATACGATCACGGCTAATACGAATTTCCAGATGATACAAATTTTTCTGTGGTCCCGGCCGAGCCCCATTACTTTGCAATGTACTAGAGAACGGTTGTTACGAATCGATTTTCAGCCTACGTCGGTTGATACGAATAAACGCCGCCCCACCGACGGCCGCGAAAGAGAACAGCGCGTAGTCACGCGCTTTCTCTCCTTCTCTTTTGGTGCGGAGGCGCGGCGCCGGACAGCGCGGACTCCGCGACTGGGCGCGAAGAGTTTGAAGCGGTGGCGCTTTTGGTGCTTTTGTACTTTTCCTCCTTTTCTGCGAGCCGTCAGATGGAGTGGCTGCTGCGCTTCGGGCCGCGTTCTTCGTGTTTGCGCCATTTTTCCTAGTCGCAGCGAGCTATGTCTCGCAAGCGGAAAGCACTCTTCTTTAAAGAGAAATTAGACATTCTTCGAAAGGTCGATGAGGATCCCACGAGGAAGCGGACGGAGTTGGCTAAGGAGCTAGGCCTCGCAACGTCAACACTGAGCACAATTGTTGCACAGCGAGACTATCATGAAAAACGTGCTTTCGTTCAACGTCAACGCGAAGCAAGCGAATTCGAACACGCTTATTTCGAACATACCGCGCACCGAAAATGCTCTTAGCAGCGCGCCAAATCACGCGGTGGCGCCTCCGACCGGCACTGCTCTGACACCGCCATGGAGCAAAAGCTCAGGAAAGACCCCTCAATGCCGCGCGCGAAGGAACGGGGGGGGGGGGGGAAGGAACCCGCGGCGGAAATTTCCTTCTCTCTCAAATTTTAAGGTCGCCGTTTCTGCATCGCATCGGAACAAGCGTGTACGTGCCGACTAGAGTGTTCTAGACAACCGCACTCTAGCACACACTAGTGCCAACGTCTCAGCCACGCGGATAAAATGGCAGTGAACCCTTCTCCTCTATTTTCTAGTCACATGTTGACCTTGCACGCTGCGGCGGCAGCGCAGAGGGAAGCAGCGGCGGAGGCACAGTCGGACCAACGAAACTGCCACGCCCGCAAAACGCTCGCTTCCCGATAACGGCAGAAAACGAAACTTCAGGGGGCGGCTAAAATAAGCTGGCGCCAGCACGGCGGCGGGCGCGCACGGAGTCGAAGGTGACAGAGCTACGAGGGAGTTGAGAGGGAGGGCGAGGGGAGCCACCAAAGCGGCGGAGCTGACGCGGCCAAATCCGCTTCCCTGCCGCCCTCACCTTCGACGGTCTCCGCGCGCACCCGTGTGCCGGCGCCGCCCGCTCGCTCCCTGAAGCTTCGTTTTCTGTCGTTATCGGGAAGCGACCGCTAGCCGGCGTGGGCAGTTTCGTGGCCCGCGCTTGCTATGCGCTTGCACGCCGCGATATTTCACGACTCGCACCGTTCGTGCATCGTGCTATGGTGCACGAATACTTCAAAAATACGTCCTTTTAATTCGAACAAATTTTCGGGCCCCTTCGAGTTCGAATTATCGAGATTCGACAGTAGTTTTAATTGTGTTTCGATGATACGAATTTCGGCTAATACGAATATTTTTCGTGACCCCGTGAGATTCGTATCATCGAGCTTTTACTGTACATCTTTGACCATTTGGGATGGTGGTGACCCCCAAACCTGAGCCGTGGTTGGTGCACACGCATTTGTTGAACACCGTTGCGTGCCACAGATTTGTACATCTTCAGACCTTGTCTGGTATTGATGCTGATTCTTCTCTGTGATTGCTCTGCATTTTCGTTACTGCACATCCGATCGCATTTCGAAGCGGTGCTCGTCCACATAAGTGAGTGCTTATCCTCCTCGGTTTCATACATAGCAAGCAATGCTGTGGAAGCTTCGCATGTTGTGTGCTCACTGAAGACCCACTCCGCATCTTTCCCAGTGCAGTTGTTTTATAGCGAAGCTGTCTATAGCTAGGGTTCTGTGCATTTTTCGTGTCCGTCAACAGATTTGCGTGTGCAAAAACTCGGCTCCCGAATGTGATGCAAAATCGCTTCATTCTATGCTAAAGCTTATACGTCTCATCACTTGGATATGCATTTTCAGTAGATTAGTTATCAATAGGCACCATTTTCAAAATCAGTAGACTCTCATGTAGATAATAAGCGTTTCTAAAAAATTTGCTGCTGTGCGACCTCTGTCGGCCATGTGTATGCTTGCACCGCCCTCTCTTTGTCGCAGTTGCAAGCACTTGCGTGCCTAGTTTCCTTCCGCTCTCCCGACGTGGTGGTCCCATCGCGCGTGTCTTGTTACCTCCGGCTTCCCAGGGTGGCGGTAGTCTTCCACACGAATGTATGCTGCCGATCAAGACCGCCGACCAAAATAAAAATATGTGTGCACGTCTTTCTTCGGGATGATCGCCATCGCAGCTGAAGAGAAATAACATTTGCTCGTACCTTTGATATAAATACTGTGTCACCTCTATGTCGTGTGCTAAACTGCTTCGCTGGTAATCCACCTTCGTAGCAGTGGAATGGCATGCGATTTCATTGATCTGCGATGCTTTCTACAGCCCATGACTACAGTATACTGAGTTTGCACCTTTCTCATTGCTAATTCAACATCTTCATAAAACTGTTCTATTTCTTCGTCATCGTGACTGGAAGTTGGGGCGTAGCCTTCATTCTATACCTCCTATTCAGCTTTATTACGACGACTGCTACCCTCTCATTAATGCTGTAGAATTTATCAATGTTGCCCGCTATGTCCTTATGGACTAGAAATCCTACTCCGAATTCTCTCCGATCTGGAAGACCTCTGTAGCAGAGGACGTGGCCGTTAGTCAGCACTGTATAAGCCTCGCCAGTTCTTCTCACCTCACTAAGGCCAATAATATCCCAGGCAATACCTAAAAAAAAGCAGTCTGGTGAGCAAGCAATTGGCAACTACGGCATCGATTCTAGGAACACTAGAGGAGAGATGTTGGTAGAATTCGCGGAAAGGAGTAGGATCCGAATAATGAATACCTTCTTCAGGAAGCGTAGCAACAGGAAGTAGACCTGGAAAAGCCGAAATGGAAAAACAAGGAATGAAAAATATTTCATGCTCTCTGCCGATCCCAGCATAGTGCAGGATGTAGAAGTGTTAGGTAGGGTAAAAGGCAGTGACCATAGGTTAGTGAGCTCTAGGATTTCTCTCAATTTGAAGAGAGAAGGAATATAGTTAGTCATGAAGAAACAGGGCAACCTAGACGCAGTAAGCGTAAAAGCAGACCAATTCAGGCTGGTGCTCGCAAACAAATATGCAGCTTTGGAACAGGAAGATAAAGACAACATAGAGGTAATGAATGAAACCGTAACTAGGTTGATCTCAGAAGCAGCAATTGAAGTGGGAGGTAAGCACCAAGGCAACCAGTAGGTAAGCTCTCCTAAGGACCAAAGGACCTAATAAAGAAACGGCAAAACATAAAAGTGTCAAACTCGAGAGATCAGATAGAATTCGCTGAACTGTCGTAAGTGATCACTAAGAAGAAAGTAAAGGATATCCGAAATTATAACTTAAAAAAAGATTGAGGAAGCAGTAAAATATGGACGCAGCATGAAATCAGTGAGAAGAAAACTAGGCATAGGACAAGGCAAAATGAATGCACTGAAGATAAGCAGGGTAATATCATCAGCAATTTCGATGACATAGTAAAAGCAGCGGAATAATTCTATACTGACCTGTACAGTTCCCAGAGCAGCCAAGCTACTTTCATTCGTAGTAGTGATGAACAGGATACAGAGGCCCTTTCTACAACTAGCGATGAAGTTAGAAAGACCTTGAAAGACATGACCAGGGGAAAAGCGGCTGGAGAAGATGGAATAACAGTTGATTTAATCAAGGATGTAGGAGATATCATACTTGAAAAGCTTGCGGCCCTTTATATGCAATGCCTCATGACTTCAAGTGTACCAGAAAGCTGGAAGAACGCCAACATTATACTCTTCCATAAGAAGGGAGACGTTAAAGAATTGAAGAATTATAGACCCATTAGCTTGCTCTGAGTATTGTGTAAAATTTTCACCAAGGTAATTTCAAATAGAATCAGGGCAACACTTGACTTCAGCCAACTAAGAGAACAGGCTGGCTTCAGGAAGGGATATTCTACGATGGATCATATCCATGTCATCAACCAGGTAATGGAGAAATCTGCGGAGTACAATCAACCTCTCCATATGGCATTCGATTCAGTAGAGATACCAGCAGTCATAGAGGCATTACGTAACCAAGGAGTACAGGATGCGTACGTGAATATTTATTTTATTTATTTATTTAACAATACTGCCGATCTCACAAGAGATCATAGCAGGGAGGGCATACATATGAATTCGAAAGAAGTACAATCAAGTCATTTGTACAATGCAGAACGCTGAAGTAATCACTACATGAAGATCAGGAGTAACAATGCGACAAGTAGCAATGCGACAAATCACGACATAGCTACAAATTAGGACAATTACAATGGTAGCGTGTGCACTGATGCAATCAGGTTATTGAAACACAAAATCCGGGTACAGGTTATAAAAAAAAAATTGCAGAAATTGCTCAGCCTGTACATCTATTTCAACCATAGCTAGGAACATATCTAATGATGAAGCGTTAGTAATGCAAAGACTAAGTTGGTTCCATTCCCTTATGGTTTGAGGGAAGTATGAATATTTGAAGCAATTTGAGTTGGAAGTGTATTCATTAAGTGTTTGAGAGTGCCTGTAACGTGTTGATCTAGAACGATTGTATGAAATTAGTCTAGACGTGTCAATGTTTATGTCACCATGGATTAACTGAAACAAAAACTTTACTTGCTAGTTTTGCCCGACTTTGCAGTGTTAATAACCCAGCTTTCTTTAGTAATTCAGTCGGAGAATCCGTTACCTTGTATTTATTATATATGAACCTTACTGCCTTCCTCTGCACCCCCTCCATTTTTGCTCCAATATATTGGCAAATATCTACAAGGATTGCACAGCAACCTTGGTTCGCCACAAAAAAAAGTAGAAAGTTACCTATCAAGAAAGGGGTCAGGCAAGGGGAGACAATCTCTTCTATGCTATTCACTGCATGCTTAGAAGAAGTATTCAAGCTCTTAGACTGGAATGGCTTAGGAGTGAGAATCAACGACGAATATCTCAACAACCTTCGGTTTGCAGATGACACTGCCCTATTCAGGAACAATGGGGATGAATTAAAGCAAATGATTGAGGACCTTAACCGAGAAAGTGCGGGGTTGAAGATTAATATGCAGAAGACAAAGATAATGTTTAATAGCCTGGCAAGGCAACAAGAATTCAGGATCGCCAGTCAGCCTCTTGCAAAGGAATACGTTTATCTAGGTCAATTACTCACAGGGGATCCCGATCATGAGAAAGAAATTTACAGAAGAATAAAATTGAGTTGGAATGCATACGGCAGGCATTGCCAAATCCTGACTGGGAGCTTACCACTGTCGTTGAAAATAAAAGTGTACAATCATTGCATTCTATCGGTGCTAACATATGGGGCAGAAACTTGGAGGTTAACAAAGAAGCTCGAGAACAAGTTAAGGACCTCACAAAGGGCGATGGAACGAAAAATCTTAGGACTAATGTTAAGAGACAGGAAGAGAGCGGTGTGGATCAGAGAACAAACAGGGATAGCCGATATTCTAGTTGACATTAAGCAGAAAAAGTGGAGCTGGGCTGGCCATGTAATTCGCAAGATGGATAACCGGTGGATCATTAGTTACAGAATGGATACTAAGAGAAGGGAAGCGCAGTCGAGGACGGCAGAAAACTAGGAGGAGTGATGAAGTTGGGAAATTCGCAGGCACATGGTTGGAATCAGCTAGCGCAACACAGGGGTAATTGGAGATCGCTGGGAGAGGCTTTCGTCCTGCAGTGGACATAAATATAGGCTGATGATGATGATGCTTTCTACGGAATAACTAATACTTCATACGATACCACTTGTGGACACAAATCAAATTACGTATTTCTTGTACACCTTTGTGCTTACGGTATGTGGCACGACTGCTTTTTCGGACAAGCTCGGTAATTTGGACACCTCCGTGGCGCCGCCACATATCTAATGGGGCCAATGTAGAATGACGTCTGAATTGTACGACACTCAGACCCTTTGTCGTCCAATTTTCCTGACTTATTACCATGACCACAGATCCAAAACAGCACTAATTGAAGCCACCACCGCTGCCATTTGGATTATCGCGCAGCATAGAACAAGCGCATTCGCATGCCAATCCACTGGCAGGCGTAGTCGGTTCCCAAAACTCAGCTTCACCGCAATACAGTCATGCATGCGAAATGGGTTGCGGTGAAGCATACCAAAAGTGCAAAGAGTTGCTGGACACAGAATGTGTTCTTTAATTATATATGCTCGCACCTGCCATCTTATGTCGCAGTGGGAGCACTGAGACGTCTAATAATTGTACTCGCAAGCCTGTAAAGCTATTTCGAACATGGCTTTGGCGATTTTAGCCCTTGAGGGCAGTCGGAAGCATGCATTTTTTTTTTAAATGTCAGTTTGTGGAATGATTTTTCAGACAATTTCGCAGTCATAGGAAGTCCAAAAATTTGGACGTTGACTGTACTATGTTTTGGTCTCAAGCACAAGTGATGCACTGCGGCCGCTGGTCACAGAAACATGTTACTCCGGTTGTTTGTGGATAAATTCGTTCAGATCTCTGACATCTTTAATGTAATATATACGTAATATTTTTCTTTATAAATGTATGACACAATTTTACATTGAAAAGCATAATGTGTAGCTTTCTTTAATATGTGATGCACAATTTTTCAACGACAGAGTATCTCTAGCCTTTGTTGTGCTGCCTGCTGTGTATGAAACAGAGTACAGCCCTGCGTGAGTTGCCTCACGTTTGACAGTTTCGATACCGGCAGTTGGTGTTGTCGTTGCCCTCCAGCACTGGAACATCAGGATTGGTAAGCTCTCTGGCTTTCAAGGACGGGGGCGAAGCTACATATTTTGACTGCATGCATGTAAATGTGCCTAAGAGACAATGGCGAAAGAAAGGACAAGACACAAGGAGTGTTCCGTTTATGTTGTCTTTTCTTTCATCCTTATCTCTTAAATGCATTTACATGCTTGCAATGCTGGACCAACTCACCCGATTAGCTGTATTGACCTATTCTGACCGCATTCCAGCAAAAATCTTCATTGATTTAGCAGCGTGGCAACACATCTCAAATCAGAAAAGCGAATGCCAGTTGTGACATGCAATAGCAAAGGCATCATTATTCTGTGAAAAGGTGGAAGTAGGTCACACACATTTGGAGAAGAGTACCACCAACCATTGTTCCTCACGGGTGAGAGCCAATGCAGTTGCTAGCTTGAAAATGTCAGAAAGCTTGAACCTGTTGCCAAAAATGGGTGGAATTCCTGCTTCATTTGCGTCATTCTGCTTCATTTGAGCTGTCCTGCGCCATCCTGCTCCATCGTCCGCCAATTGCGCCAAAAGTAAATCCCTGCACCGCACTGCGCCATGCAGGAAATTTTACTGCAAATAAGAACACTTGGGCTAGTTTCGGTTTCAGTTACTAGGCAAGCTCGTCTTGTCCGGCTAGCTCAATTTAGCCTTGCTACGATTTGGCTGTAGTCAGTTTTTTTTCATATGTCGAAGTCGGTGAAATTGGCGGCGACCACGACATACTGGAACTCCAGACCTGCACAGATAACCAGCTTCTATGGGAGTCGCCTGCGCCCACTATCGTTCGACAGTTGACCGTTGTTGTCGCGTTTATGACCTGTTCGTCTGCTACACTACGGTTAACTGGGGCGGCGTTGTAATTAGAATGGCAGCTGTTGCGTTGTGATGAACTGCTTGCATAGTTGATTTTTGTGAACACAGTGGCGGTGATGTCATAAGGCTTTGATCGCTTACTTGGCTCGAAAGGTTGACTGCCCGAAGCTGAAAAATGTTGGTGCGTGTAGTTGGCTGCTTTCTAAAATAGCGCTAAAATGCCGCTCCTATTGCCTTTTTCACGCAGTAACAAACCGCACAGCTCTTGCACACTAAGTCACAGTATCTATAGAGTTCATAAAGTTAACAACAGTTTCATTGTTTAAATTGTAAAGGTTGCTTCTGCGCTTTTTAGAAACTGGAAACCACTGTAACCTTCGAGGACAGAATGATTACCACTCACTTTAACTCTTAAAAGTTGCCCGTGAGTTCAAAAAGAGAATTATGCATACAGCTTCACTGCGTACGCACCACCGTTATGCTGCCGCCGAGCGTACCATGCAGAAAGCTAGCTTTGCAGTTTGGAAAAAGTTCCGAGACACAAGGCCTGCAGTGCAGCACGTTTTAAAGCACTGGGATACCTTTTGCAAGCTTTCAACTCACCTAGACATCAAACAATATTATTACGATAGCATCGAAAGATGTTGAAGAGACGAGCCGCCGCGCGAAAGACGACGAAGTGTGTCTGTGCTCTTGGTGCGAGCGATTGTGGGCCTGGCTGTCTGGCTTCTGTGTAAATAGCCTGTAAATAGCCTCTTTCGTCTGTGTCCTTCCACACGTAACATTCTGGTGGAGGTTAGCGATCCCCGTCCTCACCACAGAACTCCGAAGTGGTCGGTACATCGAGCTTGTCACCATGCCCCCCGGTGACGAGACCGCCTCTGCAACGGCTTCGGCTCGCCCGACTACGCCTATCGTCACGGTTGCCCAACATCGCGACCCTGGTGTGTTCTCTGGCCTGGAGGGACAGGATGTTGACGAGTGGATCAAGCTCTATGAACACGCCAGTGCTAATAACAGGTGGGACCCAACGATTATGCTCGCCAATGTCATCTTTTATCTCGGCGGCACCCCACGCGTGTGGCACCAAACGCATGACGACGAGTTCACCAGTTGGGACACTTTCAAAGAACAGCTTCGGGAACTGCTCGGCGACCCTCTTGGGCGCAAGGTTGCCGCTAGGAAGGCTCTTGCGTCTCGTGTGCAGACCTCTACAGAGCCGTATGTTTCATACATCCTCGACGTCTTGGCTCTATGCCGCAAAGCTGACGATAATATGTCCGAAGCAGATAAAGTGGCCCATGTGCTAAAAGGCATTGCCGACGACGCTTTCAATTTGCTTGTTTTCGGCAACGTCTCGACTGTCGACGCCATCATAAAAGAATGCCGTCGCCTTGAACACGCTAAGAGCCGCCGTATCACACCCCACATCACGCGGCTACCCAACACTGCTGCTACGTCGACATGTGAGGGTCGACCGCGTCAGGCCACCCCCTGTGACGACGTAACCCGTATTGTTCGTCGCGAGCTCGAGGCTGCCTGTTCCTCAGCTTTCTCCACGACGCCTCCTGATCCGCCAGCTACCACGATTGCGACGATTCAGGCCGTCGTCAGACAGGAATTTGAAAACATGGGTCTGAACTCCGTGTGTTCACCGTCTCAACCTAGCGTTCCCCAGTTCTCTAGTGGCCCTCCTCGCCCTCGGCAGTCCCTTTCTGCCACATCTCGCCGCAACCCGTCCGAATGGCGTACCCCTGATGACAGGCCGATCTGCTTCCACTGCTGTCGCATCGGCCACGTCGCTCGTCACTGCCGCAACCGATGGCCACCTCCTCCTCGGACATACGCCACCGCTTATCCCCGCACCTTCGGACCTTCTGCTCCCTATGCCTCCCGCCATGAACCCACTGTCGCTGATGCCCCTGCTCCGAACCTTCGCTACAGCCGCTCGCCCTCACCTCGACGCCACCAGTCTCGTTCACCCCAACCCCGTCGATTTTCGTCGCCGCCCATCGCGGCACTGCAGCTTCTGGAGGTGAAGCTGCGTTGTCGACCCTGCCCTCAAATCCTCTGCTCACGTTGCCTACGAACCAAAACCTTCTTGACGTTGACGTCGACGGCTATCCTGTCACTGCACCGATCGATACAGGGGCCCATATTTCAATTATGAATGCTGTCTTCCGACGACGACTCAGAAAGCTCCTCACCCCAGCGTCGGCACGCGTCGTCCGCGTCGCGGATGGCGGTACTGTCCCTATCGTCGGCATGTGTACGGCACGTGTCAGCATCGCCGGCCGCCACACTCCTGTCCTCTTCACCGTGCTTGCTCATTGCCCCCACGACCTAATTCTCAGACTCGATTTTCTTTCTGCACATTCTGCTCTTATTGACTGCTCTGCCAGCACCCTTCGCCTTGAGTTGCCGATTCTCGCAGAACCTCCTGATGAACCCCAGTGCCGCTTACGCCCCAAAGGCTTTATTCGCCTACCACCAAAGTCAATAGCCTATATTGAACTGTTGTCTTCCCCACCTGTTCCTGATGGCGAGTACCTCGTCACTTCTCTGCCCAACATTCCACTACAGTATGACGTCACCGTGCCTCACAGTATTCTTACCATTACTAATAACTGCACTCGCATGCCTATCTTCAACTTTGGATTGGCAAAACAAATTCTCCCGCAAGGTATTTGCCTTGCCAACGTTGACTGCCTCGGCGACCATCAAGTGGCAGCTTTATCAACCGATGGTTCTTCCGAGCTTGGCGTGCCCCTTGCGCCAGCCTCGGGCGCCGATCCCAACATAAAGAAAATGGTTGCGGCGGACCTGTCCTCCACTCAGGCTGAAGACCTTTCCAAAGTGTTATCGGCCTACAGAGATATTTTCGACTTCGACGATCGCCCTTTAGGCCAGACGCTCGTGTCATGAGCCACAAAATGAAGAAAGAAAGAAAAAGAAAAAACAGAAGAAGAGAACAAGAAGACACGTGGAGTCGGTGACAGAAATAAAGAAAGAAGAAGTTAGAAAATAAGAGCGGTCTCAAAGGAATACAACATGAAAGCAAAAGAAGAAGCACAAAAGTGCACGCGCAGCTACGTGGCCAATGGGAGAAGGGACACGTAGCCGAAGAGGGCAGCCCAGCTACGCTCTGGGACGACGCAGGGCAGAAGGAGCTGGAGGCCGAACAGGACGGGTGAATCGCGGAGACGGCGGCAACCCAATGGAAGCTGTGCTTCAGCTGCCGCGGCCACGACCCGCGAGCTGAGCGAACGCCCCATCGGAAGCCGCAGCTACGGGCTGACGGCGCTGCTTCCCGGATTCCCTGCGGCTACGATCCGCAGGCTTGCGGAGTTGACCGGGCGCTCCAGGCGCGCAGGTCACCCCACCATCCTGACCTCCTCACCAGCTCAACCGAGGGCCGAACGTCGGAATCAGCGACGCCGACTCTACGACGCATCAGCGGGCCCAACAACGTGTCGCCGGAAGCAGCGACGACGACGTGACGTGGCCATGTCAAGGGACTTCATGTAAATATTTTGAACTGTTTATACGTCGTGTGCGAGGACTTAAGTTAGTATTTGTAATTATCCAGCTTTGTATATATAGTTTGTTGTGTTAGGGTTTAGATATTGGTTTGATAACGCGTGTTTTCTTAATATTTGTATTTTTCTTGTGATCATGCCCCATAAAGGCTTTTCTTAACCCAAACGCTCCTTGCGTCGTGTTTACCACCCTGAGACCGTGACAAAATATTGGCGAGCTTGCCAGGATTTATTTCCTGAATACTCGGTCTCACACGTCGCAGGAACATGGATTATGAGAAGCTGTTGGGGGTGGCCAATTCTCTGGGACTTAGCCGCGAAGAATCGCTTAGCCTTTTTGATAGAGCACAAAAAGAAGCTCGAGAAGCACGCGAAGCGGAAAAAGAAATTTTGTTGTTGAAGTTGCGTTTGGCCGATGTGTCTATCGGAAGAGATGACGCGGACAGATCGTCGGTTTCTTCGGAAATGGAGCCGCAAAGAACAAAGACAATTTGTCCACGAAAGTTAATGGCTCCATTTGACGATAAGCGAGATGACCTCGATGCTTATCTACATCGTTTTGAAAGGATTGCTTTAGGACAAGGCTGGGAGCGATCTGAGTGGGCGACAGCACTTAGTTTGTGTTTAGTTGGCGAAGCGTTGAACGTGTTCGGAAGAATGCCAGCATCTGAGTCAATGGACTACGACAAAGTCAAGAAAGCATTATTGCAGAGATTCAGGCTAACTGCAGAAGGATTCCGTGAGAAATTCCGGAATAGTAAACCAGAGCAATCAGAGACTGGTAAGCAGTTTGCTTGCCGTTTAACAAATTATTTTGATAGATGGATGGAAATGGCAAACACAGAGAAGACGTACGAAGGAGTCAGGGAGCGTATCGTGATTGAGCAGTTCTTGACTTGTTGTAGCCCAAAACTCAATGTTTTTCTTAAAGAGCGTTCATTGAAACGTCTAGATGATTTCGCTGAATCTGCTGACCAATTTCTGGAAGCGCAAGGCTTGAGGAATTTAGGTAAAAACGAAGAAGAAACTCGTAAAAGAGACGATGATGTAACCCAAGTTAGGCAAGGTGCGGTACCTAAGGTACTTAGATGCTTCCTGTGCAACCGCGTCGGTCATCGGGCAGTCGATTGTCGTGTAGGAGGGAACCGACCACAGGCGCATATCATTTGTCAGCACTGCAAGAGACGAGGTCATCACACAGAAGACTGCAGACTACAGAACCGAGAAAAGGCAGCAGGAGTGGTTTCGTTAAATGGTGGAAAGGCAGCATCATCGCAAGAATCGACCAAGGATACCCAGGATACGTCGAAAACCATGCTCCCGGACAACCAGGACGCGTTCGAGAAGAAGAGAATATCATTGGGTCTTCCTGTAGTTGATGGAGAGATCAACGGAATACGAGTCTCAGTTCTTCGAGATAGTGGGACCAACACGGCCTTGGTGAGACGGAGTTTGATTGGAGAGCAACAACTAACAGGAGAAACAGCGGCGGTTATCATGGTCGACAGCACGGTTAGGCATTTACCTGAGGCCAGAATTCAAGTTTCTACTCCCTACTACTCCGGATGGCTGATAGTGAAGTGTGTAGATAAGCCACTATATGATTTAATATTGGGCAATCTACCAGGCGTAAGAAGCGTCGATGACCCAGATATCAAGTGGAAGAGCAGCTGCACCGACACGGGAAAAGCGGAAAGAAAAACAGCAAGAGCATGATCCTAACATGACGACACAAAGAATTAAGACTACGGAGAATAGTCCAGCAGTGTCGTCGGCGATAGCCACAAGATCAAGTACGCAGCAAACATTGAGGGCACTGAAGATACCTACAACCGAAGTACTTGCGGTGACGCCAACAGAATTTGCAGAAATGCAAAGAAAGGATGATTCACTACAAGCCTGTTTTGAGAAGGAAGGAGAGGCGACTACAAATAAAAGAGGAAGAACTATTTTTGAATTCCAGAAGAAAAATGGATTGTTGTACAGAAGATGCAAGTTTACCTCGGGCAGAGAAGTGATGCAGTTGGTGGTTCCTAAATCACTACGACGGACGGTCTTGAATTTGGGACACGACAGCATCATGGCCGGGCACCAAGGCATAAAAAGAACGGTGGCGAGGATCACAGAAGAATTTTTCTGGCCAGGGCTACAAAGCGAAGTGAAGCGATATGTAAAATCCTGTGACATTTGCCAGCGGACGATACCAAAAGGACGAGTGAAGCGAGTTCCACTTGGGAATATGCCAACCATTGACATGCCATTTGAGAGAGTAGCGATAGACATCGTAGGACCAATAAAGCCGGTATCAGCAAAAGGAAACCGCTATGTTCTCACGATGGTCGATATGGCGACACGGTATCCAGAAGCTATTGCCTTAAAAGGTATAGATTCAATTCAGGTGGCCGAGGCTCTAATAGAGATGTTCTCTCGGTATGGTCTGCCCCGCGAAATCCTTAGTGACCGGGGATCCAACTTCACATCTGACCTAATGAAGGAGTTCAACAGGTTGCTCTCGATAAAGCAGTTGCTCACAACGCCGTATCATCCTATGGCGAATGGCCTGGTAGAAAGATTTAATGGCACATTGAAGAACATGATAAAGAAGATGTGTCAAGAAAGACCTACGGATTGGGACCGTTACCTACCAGCATTATTGTTTGCATACAGAGAAGTGCCACAAGCAAGCCTCAATTTTTCACCGTTCGAGATGTTGTATGGACGCACGGTTAGAGGTCCGTTAACTATCCTCAAGGAGGTATGGGCAAATGAAGGACTCGACACCGAAGTCAAAACAACATACACCTACGTGTTGGAACTTCGAGAGAAGCTGGAAGAAACGTGTAAGCTAGCACATCGTAGTTTGGAGGAAGCCAAAGAACGCTATAAGACCTATTACAACAAGAAGGCAGTAGCAAGACGACTCAATCCAGGAGACAAAGCACTTATCCTTCTACCCAGTGATGGAAACAAACTGTTGATGCAGTGGAAGGGACCATTCGAGGTAATCCAGAAAAGGAACGAGATGGATTACGAGCTTCTGGTGAACGATTCTAAAAAAGTATTTCACATCAACATGTTAAAGAAATATGAAGAGAGACCTAATTCGCAAGAATCCGAAGTTGTCAACATGGTAGTCACAGAAGAGAAAGAACACTTGGAAGTACACACCTACAACCACAAGAAAACCATGGGGCTAGAAAAAGCAGTCATTAATCCATGTCTGGACGGAGAAGAAGCAGCAGAGTTAAAAATCATTATTGCAAAAGTATGAGAAGTTATTCTCAGACCTACCAGGAAGAACAAATGTGATTGAGTGCAAGTTAGAATGCACCACGGACACACCAGTGTACGTTAAACAATACCCATTGCCACTTGTGGTTCAAGAGTCTATCGAGAAGGAAGTTGACGAGATGTTACGTCAAGACATCATTGAAAGGTCTACATCAGCTTACAACGCACCTCTGGTCGTTGTGAAGAAACCAGACGGCTCTAATAGGCTTTGTGTAGACTTCAGGAGGTTAAACAGCGTATTAGTGTCGGACTCTGAGCCAATACCAAGAGTGGACGTTGTTTTTGCAAAGGTGGCACGAAAAAAGTTTTTTTCAAAGCTTGATTTAGCGAAGGGGTACTGGCAAATACCCATGGAGAAGACATCCAAAGAAAAGACGGCATTTTCAAGTACAAATGGGCTATTTCAATTCAAGTACATGCCATTTGGACTAAAGACAGCCGCTGCAGTATTTACGAAACTCATGAGAAGAGTACTTCACGGTCTGAAAAACGTAGAACATTATATTGACGATATTTTGGTGGCAACAGACACTTGGGAAGAGCACCTGGAAGCATTAGAAGGATTATTTTATAGATTACAGGAAGCCAAGCTGACCATCAAGCCAACGAAGTGTGAATTTGGTTTTCATGCGGTGTCATTTTTGGGACACAAGTTAGGCATGGGACGCATTTCGACGAAAGAGGAAATACTAGAGAAGATTCAAGAAGCAAACCCACCGAAGAACAAGAAAGAAGTACAGTCTTTTCTGGGATTGACGGGATTTTACAGGGACTTCATTCCACATTATGCGGAGATAGCTGATCCTCTGGTGGAATTAACAAAGAAAGGTGCAAGCAATATAGTGAAATGGACAAAAGCGCAACAGGACACATTTGAAACACTCAAGCAGCACATGGCCAATCCTCCCATTCTGGTGGCGCCCAACTTAGAAAGCGAATTTGTTTTGCGCACAGATGCTTCAGAGAAAGCGCTTGGGGCGGTGTTGCTGCAAGAAAACGACAACGTATTACATCCGGTATTCTATGCAAGCAAACGATTGCTCGAAAGGGAAAGGCACTACTCGACTGTGGAAAAAGAATGTTTAGCTCTTGTATGGGCAGTCAAACGGTTTCACATATACCTGTATGGAAAACATTTTAGGGTGCAGACAGATCACCAACCCCTTGAGTTCCTAAATAAAGCAAAGTTAACTAATTCCAGAGTGATGAGATGGAGCCTTGCGCTTCAAGAATATAGTTTCCACGTAGAATACATCAAGGGAAGAGAAAATGTTGGAGCAGATTTTATGAGTAGGGCTTCATAGTATATAGCGTGACAAGTGTTATCAAGAGTTTACCCTAGCAGTGTTGTGGTTTAGGAGTATTGGACAATGACTTTTTTGTGTGCAATAGTGAACTCGAGAATGTGTACAGTGCAGTGAACAAGTGAAGTGAAGTGAAGTGAAGTGGTGTGCGGGGAAGGTACCCAGTGGTGCAACTGACAAAAATGGTGAAAGCCATCAAGGGCTAATGCTGCAACGACGTGTGAAGACGGCGGACATATCCGGTACAAGGAAGACGCAGTTTTTCACATGGAAAAACTCTTGAAGGTGGGCATATGTCATGAGCCACAAAATGAAGAAAGAAAGAAAAAGAAAAAACAGAAGAAGAGAACAAGAAGACACGTGGAGTCGGTGACAGAAATAAAGAAAGAAGAAGTTAGAAAATAAGAGCGGTCTCAAAGGAATACAACATGAAAGCAAAAGAAGAAGCACAAAAGTGCACGCGCAGCTACGTGGCCAATGGGATAAGGGACACGTAGCCGAAGAGAGCAGTCCAGCTACGCTCTGGGACGACGAGGGGCAGAAGGAGCTGGAGGCCGAACAGGACGGGTGAATCGCGGAGACGGCGGCAACCCAATGGAAGCTGTGCTTCAGCTGCCGCGGCCACGACCCGCGAGCTGAGCGAACGCCCCATCGGAAGCCGCAGCTACGGGCTGACGGCGCTGCTTCCCGGATTCCCTGCGGCTACGATCCGCAGGCTTGCGGAGTTGACCGGGCGCTCCAGGCGCGCAGGTCACCCCACCATCCTGACCTCCTCACCAGCTCAACCGAGGGCCGAACGTCGGAATCAGCGACGCCGACTCTACGACGCATCAGCGGGCCCAACAACGTGTCGCCGGAAGCAGCGACGACGACGTGACGTGGCCATGTCAAGGGACTTCATGTAAATATTTTGAACTGTTTATACGTCGTGTGCGAGGACTTAAGTTAGTATTTGTAATTATCCAGCTTTGTATATATAGTTTGTTGTGTTAGGGTTTAGATATTGGTTTGATAACGCGTGTTTTCTTAATATTTGTATTTTTCTTGTGATCATGCCCCATAAAGGCTTTTCTTAACCCAAACGCTCCTTGCGTCGTGTTTACCACCCTGAGACCGTGACAGCTCGCGGTCAAGCATCGGATTCCTACTGGCGATGCTACGCCTATTCACCGACGACCATATCGCGTTTCTGCGTCGGAACGCCGAGTAATTCAAAATGAAGTGACCAAAATGCTAGATAAAGACATCATTGAGCCTTCTTCGAGTCCCTGGGCGTCACCTGTGGTGTTGGTTAAGAAGAAGGACGGCACGTGGCGCTTCTGTGTAGACTACCGCCATTTGAACAAAATTACTAAGAAGGACGTCTACCCGCTCCCACGAATCGACGACGCCCTTGACTGCCTTCTCGGTTCCAGCTATTTCTCTTCTATTGATCTTCGCTCTGGATACTGGCAGATTGCTGTCGACGACATGGACAGAGAAAAAACCGCGTTCGTAACACCTGATGGCCTATACCAATTTAAAGTAATGCCGTTTGGGTTATGCAATGCCCCGGCCACCTTTGAGCGTATGATGGACTCCTTGCTCCAAGGTTTTAAATGGTCCACGTGTCTCTGTTACCTCGACGACGTCATCGTCTTCTCGCCAACGTTCGACTCTCACCTTGAGCGTCTAACAGCTATACTTGATGTATTTCGAAAGGCGAAGCTGCAACTCAACTCGTCCAAATGTCGTTTTGGCCGCCGCCAAATTACTGTTCTGGGCCATCTCGTCGACGCTTCCGGAGTGCAGCCTAATCCCGACAAAACTCGCGCCGTCCGAGACTTTCCGGTTCCGAAGACAGCCGCAGACGTTCGCAGTTTTGTTGGGCTATGCTCGTACTTTCGTCGTTTTGTTCAGGATTTCGCGGCAATTGCTAGACCCCTCACTAATCTTTTGAAGAAAGGCGTACAATTTTCGTGGGGTGCTTCAGAAGCCACCGCCTTCTCTCGTCTCGTCACTCTTCTCACCTCACCGCCCATTCTCGCCCACTTCGACCCTGATGCCCCTACAGAATTGCGTACAGATGCCAGTGGTCATGGTGTAGGTGCCGTCTTAGCCCAGCGTCAGCGTGGCCAGGATCGCGTTATTGCTTACGCAAGCCGCCTCCTATCACCATCGGAGCGCAACTATTCCATTACGGAAAGGGAATGCCTTGCTGTTGTCTGGGCAGTTGCGAAGTTCCGCCCTTACCTTTACGGTCGCCCTTTCTCTGTCGTCACTGACCATCATGCTCTCTGCTGGCTCTCATCGTTGAAAGATCCTACAGGCCGGCTTGGTCGATGGGCTTTGAGGCTACAAGAATTTTCATATTCCGTGGTGTACAAGTCTGGCTGCCTGCACCAAGACGCTGACAGCTTGTCGCGTTACCCTGTTGACGACTCTGACTCCTCCAATACTGACAGTGCTGCTTCCGTTTTCTCAGTATCCCAGCTCCTTCATTTCGCCGACGAGCAACGTCGTGATGCCTACACCAGAGCACTCATCGACCGTTTGGAACACTCTCCGGCCTATACTGCTCTATGCCTCTTCGTACTCCGCGACGGTACTCTATACCGTCGTAACCTTCATCCGGACGGCTCCGAGTTCCTACTTGTAGTCCCTAAACACCTCCGCTCAACCGTTCTAGAAGAGCTTCACGACGCCCCAACGGCAGGACACCTCGGCGTCTCTCGAACCTATGACCGAGTACGTCGCCGTTTTTTCTGGCCGGGCCTTGCCCGTTCCGTACGGCGTTACGTCGCTGCTTGTGAACTTTGCCAACGACGCAAGAAGCCTTCCCAGCTCCCCGCTGGTTACTTGCAGCCGCTCGACATCCCTGCCGAGCCCTTTCATCGTGTTGGCTTAGACCTTCTCGGCCCCTTTCCGGAATCTACATCAGGAAACAAGTGGATAGCCGTCGCTGCAGACTACGCGACCCGCTATGCCGTAACACGCGCTCTTCCGACCAGTTGCGCTACTGACGTCGCGGACTTCATCCTCCACGATATCATTTTGATGCATGGTGCTCCGCGTCAAATGCTCACCGACCGTGGCCGTACGTTCTTGTCCAAAGTCATTGACGACATCATGCGTGCCTGCTCAATACAGCACAAAATTACCACCTCCTACCACCCACAAACGAACGGCCTCACTGGGCGTTTGAACCGCACGCTTACAGACATGCTATCGAAGTATGTTTCCGCCGACCACCGTGACTGGGACCTCGCTCTACCTTACATTACCTTTGCATACAACTCTTCCCGTCTTGAAACTGCTGGCTTTTCCCCGTTTTACCTATTGTATGGCCGAGAACCGACGCTACCACTAGACACTGTGCTTCCGTTCCCCACAGTTTCAACTAGCGATTATGCCCGTGATGCAATCGCCCGTGCTGACCATGCTCGCCAACTTGCGCGTGCTCGTCTGCAAGTGTCTCAAGAAAAACAGAAACAACGCTACGATCTCCGTCACCGTGATGTGCATTTTGCGCCCGGCACCCTCGTGTTGCTTTGGTCACCATCGCGTAAAGTTGGCCTTTGTGAAAAACTGCTCTCCTGTTACACAGGCCCATATCGCGTGCTCCGCCGAGTGACCGATGTCACCTACGAAATCGTTCTAGCCACGCCCACTACGTCCTCCGCTGTGACAACCAGTGATATTGTCCACGTCGCCCGGCTCAAACCCTACACCTCTCCAAGCACCTTGGATATTTAACAGCACCGTGACGGCGCTTTTGCCGCCGGGGGGGGGGGGGGGGGGTAGTATTACGATAGCATCGAAAGATGTTGAAGATACGAGCCGCCGCGCGAAAGACGACGAAGTGTGTCTGTGCTCTTGGTGCGAGCGATTGTGGGCCTGGCTGTCTGGCTTCTGTGTAAATAGCCTGTAAATAGCCTCTTTCGTCTGTGTCCTTCCACACGTAACAATATTTAAAAAAAAGTATGCTCACCTTTCCTTGAAACAGACTCGATCAGTATCTTGCACACATCGTGCGCAGGAATTACTTGTGAAAACTTTTACCAGATCCTAGCTCAGCCTTTGAACAGCACACAGCAGTAAATAATAATGTCCTCTCTGACATTGGCTTATCTGATCCTATGAATCTTGTAAAACAATTTTTCCACTCTATTACAGAGCCGATATGGCAGCACGAGTGTTGGAACAGATAGCGGAAGCAGACAACATCGAACAGGTTACAACCAGCGCCACTCTGCCTGTACGTTCGGTCCCTAGGGGCAAAACATATAATATGGTGAGGTTAAAAAGAAAAATGTAAACCAAAGTACCCCGGCCCTAGGGGCAAAACAGTTGGAACTAGAGCAGGCGTGCTGGGCAAGGGACATTTGTGCTGGTATGGAGTTCAGTAGGTTGTGGCGGCGACTATCATTGTGCGCCGGGAAGTTCAAGGACTGAAAAATTGCCAACAGTGAATACTATTCTCCTTGTATTTTGTATAACGGCAACTAAGCGTTTTGAGCCCACCAGCTAGCATGTAGCCGGCTATGCGGCATTGGAAGCGGTCGGAAGTGAACGGTAGGCCTTTAGCCTTTTCTCCGTACTCGCACGTTTTCATTACTTTCCTTTGTCTGGATCGCGAAGTAGGATAAACAGGTGTAGCAGCTCTGCTTGTAGAGTGTGCACATAGGAGTTCCGGCATTCTGGGGTTTAAGAGGAAGCTTTAGCTCGGGGACTCGACTATCTAAATCCATGGGAAAGGAGAAATCGTTTTTCTTGACAACCACTGCATCAAATTTGGTAAGATTTTTGCAATTAAATGACTGTTCTAATCTAATGACTGTTAGAAGCGGATTTTCGATTTAGGCCATATTTATAAATATTGTCAAACATAGCACCTTTTCATAAAACGAAACTATAAAGTTCACAACTTTGTAACTCAGCGATGAAAAATTATATCACAATTCTGTAAATTGCTTCGAATTGTACATCTAAAATGTACAAAATTTATGTGTAATACACTGCTCTGCAATATACCGTTACTATGTGAGTGTGACTTTTGTGAAACCCTTGTAAACAATGTAACTATGATGAGGTTCTTTTAATGAACTGCTCGCTACTGAGGCACAGCCTCAGCGCATGAAATGACAAAGCGGTTCGTTACCATAACAAGCCATTCAATAACAAAAATACAGCGAAAAGAGAAAACGAAACTCGGAAACTAATCACAAAAACAAAAAAGGATTAAGTCTAGAAAGAAAGCATAAAAGTCACAAGGGGCCTACAGTTTCATGGTTCGCACTGGAGCTGTGGGATGGACTATAAGGTGTATATGGTGACTATAAGGATGGACTACTTTGTGTCTTAAAGATGAAAGCAATCATTCTGAGCCGACAGGCACAAGAACACGTGGCATTTTGGGCAGCGAATTCAGCTTTTCGCTGCGCATCCCTCACAGCGGCAATGCTGTGCATTTGGTGTGTGCATGTGTTCCGGCCAGTGATCGTACCTGTCATACCTAATGGCAGCGGTCGGCAGTGAGTGCGGTGTGGCCTTCTTGACAACGGGCTTAGACAATGGCTTGGCCTACAGCGCTTTTTTTGAGCGTTTCAGTTGCAAGTTATCAGGCTGTTCGCAATGTCTGTTTGGAACGCCATCATATCCATGGTGTTTCTCTGTAGGAACTTCTCAGCGCTTGCGTTCCTGAGGTACTTTAACCAGCTGTTGCACAGTGCAAGATACAAAAAATGAGAAATCACTATCACGGGCCACCGTATGCGCCAAGGCTTGCTCCGCGTATTCATCATCCGAGAGATCTGCATCGGATACGTCGCCATTTTGAATTTTTGCTAAAGCTTTGTCGACAGTCTGGTCATCGACCTTCCTTCTCTCTACCGCATGCTTAAAAATGCCTGAAAAAAAAATAAGAGGTGTTGCTTATTTTAGCCTAGGGGTGTCATGTGCCCAAGGCAGCTTGCTCGAAAAGCGGCTTTGAGGCACCCTGTCCACTAATGTGGGCACTAACTTTCGGTAGTTGCGTGCGGCACTCTTACACTTGGCACTCCAAGAAAAGATAGTATTTGACAATCACAAAACATTGCTTTTTACAAATAAATGGCTTTTAACTGTTTATAATAACGTTAATACCAAGAAAACAAATAAAAACGAGCTACGTACGGTTCGCATCGTAGAAGCTTCAGGTGTCCATTTTCCCGTGCTTTCTGATCATTATTTCGTACGCTTTCTGATCATTATTTCGTATGTCTTCAGGGCAATAGTGCCACTTGTCAATTAGAAAAATCAAAGTGCATTCGCCCACGCTTTTTCAATCACATTTTGCCATCTGTGCTTGGAACTACGTGAATGCAAAGTTGGTGTCCACATTTTGTGGACACAGCGCCTGAAGGGGATATGTGGGAGCAAACGGGGAGCATGCCAACACTGCACCTTGTGGTTTTCATGAACAGAAAATGAGACAGTGCTGCAGTCGACTTTCACTGAAAACTGTACCATGGCATTTACACTTTTCATGCTGAATTCACTGTGGTGAATACTGAACTCACACTGTGGTGAAATCACCTTGTGGTTTTCATGAACAGAAAATGAGACAGTGCTGCAGTCGACTTTCACTGAAAACTGTACCATGGCATTTACACTTTTCATGCTGAATTCACTGTGGTGAATACTGAACTCACACTGTGGTGAAATCACCTTGTGGTTTTCATGAACAGAAAATGAGACAGTGCTGCAGTCGACTTTCACTGAAAACTGTACCCTGGCATTTACACTTTTCATGCTGAATTCACTGTGGCGAATACTGAACTCACAGAGTGGTGAAATCACCTTGTGGTTTTCATGAACAGAAAATGAGACAGTGCTGCAGTCGACTTTCACTGAAAACTGTACCATGGCATTTACACTTTTCATGCTGAATTCACTGTGGTGAATACTGAACTCACACTGTGGTGGAATCACCTTGTGGTTTTCATGAACAGAAAGTCACAGTGCTGCAGTCGAGTTTCACTGAAAACTGTACCATGGCATTTACACTTTTCATGCTGAATTCACTGTGGTGAATACTGAACTCACACTGTGGTGGAATCACCTTGTGGTTTTCATGAACAGAAAGTGAGACAGTGCTGCAGTCGACTTTTACTGAAAACTGTACCATGGCATTTATACTTTTCATACTGAATTCACTGTGGTGAATACTGAACTCGCACTGTGGTGGAATCACCTTGTGGTTTTCATGAACAGAAAGTTACAGTGCTGCAGTCGACTTTCACTGAAAACTGTACCATGGCATTTATACTTTTCATACTGAACTCACTGTGGTGAATACTGAACTCGCACTGTGGTGGAATCACCTTGTGGTTTTCATGAACAGAAAGTTACAGTGCTGCAGTCAACTTTCACTGAAAACTGTACCATGGCATTTATACTTTTCATACTGAATTCACTGTGGTGAATACTGAACTCGCACTGTGGTGGAATCACCTTGTGGTTTTTATGAACAGAAAGTGAGACAGTGCTGCAGTAGACTTTCACTGAAAACTGTACCATGGCATTTATACTTTTCATACTGAATTCACTGTGGTGAATACTGAACTCGCACTGTGGTGGAATCACCTTGTGGTTTTCATGAACAGAAAATGAGACAGTGCTGCAGTCGACTTTCACTGAAAACTGTACCCTGGCATTTACACTTTTCATGCTGAATTCACTGTGGCGAATACTGAACTCACACTGTGGTGAAATCACCTTGTGGTTTTCATGAACAGAAAATGAGACAGTGCTGCAGTCGACTTTCACTGAAAACTGTACCCTGGCATTTACACTTTTCATGCTGAATTCACTGTGGCGAATACTGAACTCACACTGTGGTGAAATCACCTTGTGGTTTTCATGAACAGAAAATGAAACAGTGCTGCAGTCGACTTTCACTGAAAACTGTACCCTGGCATTTACACTTTTCATGCTGAATTCACTGTGGCGAATACTGAACTCACACTGTGGTGAAATCACCTTGTGGTTTTCATGAACAGAAAATGAGACAGTGCTGCAGTCGACTTTCACTGAAAACTGTACCATGGCATTTACACTTTTCATGCTGAATTCACTGTGGTGAATACTGAACTCACACTGTGGTGAAATCACCTTGTGGTTTTCATGAACAGAAAATGAGACAGTGCTGCAGTCGACTTTCACTGAAAACTGTACCATGGCATTTACACTTTTCATGCTGAATTCACTGTGGTGAATACTGAACTCACACTGTGGTGAAATCACCTTGTGGTTTTCATGAACAGAAAATGAGACAGTGCTGCAGTCGACTTTCACTGAAAACTGTACCATGGCATTTACACTTTTCATGCTGAATTCACTGTGGTGAATACTGAACTCACACTGTGGTGGAATCACCTTGTGGTTTTCATGAACAGAAAGTCACAGTGCTGCAGTCGAGTTTCACTGAAAACTGTACCATGGCATTTACACTTTTCATGCTGAATTCACTGTGGTGAATACTGAACTCGCACTGTGGTGGAATCACCTTGTGGTTTTTATGAACAGAAAGTTACAGTGCTGCAGTCGACTTTCACTGAAAACTGTACCATGGCATTTATACTTTTCATACTGAATTCACTGTGGTGAATACTGAACTCACACTGTGGTGGAATGCGTTCATGAGCCATTGTCGACGAGTTCACCTGGTAATGACAGGTTCAAGTCATTCCTTGGGGGATATCCTATGCCTATCGCGCCATTTTGATACTAGGAAAATTGCTGCACCAGAAGCGCCAGATTGACCGAAATTGCGCCACACTGCTTCAGGACAGCTTTGGCTCTAGCACCTGGTAACAAATGTTTGCTGGCAAGATGCAAGGTGTTGTGTGGATGTCTCGGAGGTTGTGTAGAAGTGCAGTGTAGACTGCTTATAACGTCAGTCGCCGGAGTCTCGAATATCTGCACTATAAGCGGTACCACACTATAACCAAAACAACTATTTTATTGTGATAATGGACACTCCAGGCACATTTCTGCCGTCGCTGTCACCGTGCTCTAGGTTCCGTATTTGCTTACTAAATAAATGAACAAGCACGGTGTCACGCACGCACAAGCAAACATGAACACATCTCGCTCGTTGACCGCGGAAACGAACTGTCAAAACGCTCGAGTGACGAAGCCGCGGCGAGCGAATTGACCTTCGTGCTATCATGCCTCTCGCTTCAACGCGACCTGTAAGCGGTGAAAACACGGCGCGCGGATGCTTTCCCTGTCGCAGATTCCTTTCAAGATAGGGCCAAGGCGATCGTATCGCCGAAGTGGATTGTCGCCGATTACATCCTGCTTCGGTCCACTGAAACCGTTCCGCATTGTTTGCTGGCGAAAATCCTCTCCTTCTGTTTACGCCAGTCCCAAACGCAAGTTTTGGATTCTCCAAACACCCGTGATGCGGCCTGATTTCCGTCCGTCTCCGCACACATGATCACTTTCCTTTTAAATGCGGCATCATGATGAACTCGGTACTTCATGCTGATAGAGCAGACGCAGAAAACGTGAAGACAGACGGTAGACTATTACCTAAGCACGTGTAAAGGGCACATGGAGGAAGCTACGGTAGCTAGGCTCGACGCGCGTGCGAGGCGGCCATTTTGAAATGCCGACGGCTATATGGTAACGCAGATTTAGGGTCGTACTCGATTCTAACGCGCATGCAATTTTTGGACCTGTTTTATCAGAAATAAAGTGCGCGTTCGATTTGAGTAAATACGGTATTATGGCTTGAGGGGAAGCGTTTGCCGTCTAGGTTGACTGCCGAACTTCCAGGCAGCCGCACTGTAATCGGTATTTCGTGTCCCGCAACTGCACTATAAGCGATACGCGTATACATAGAGTGCTGTGGGAAATTAACGGGAGTCTGAAAAGACCGTATTATATCTGGTCCTGCACTATAAACGGTTACGTTATATGTGGTCTATACTGTATCTCGTGTTCTTGCCGCCAGTGGGCGCCAACAGCCGCACCCAATTAGGCCCCTTGAATAAAAGTAATAGATTTGTTCTTGCTGTTCACAAGGGCTTGGAATGTAGATGTACTGTACTCTGTAATAGCTTGTAGTCATGACATATTATCGTTAGTCGCTCGCTCACTCTGTCGACCTTTGCAATACGTTTAGCTTCTAACATTCGTGCATTGTCGGTGTAGTCGGCGTCACTCATGCTTTGGCACATTCATTCACGAGTGAGCCCGTTCACTTATTGCTGATGCACATCTTGAAACTGCAGCGCGCGCACAAGAAAAGAGGACAATAAGGCAAAGGTAACAGACAGGCGCTGACTCGCATGCGAACTCAGTTTATTTTTGGAGGGAAATTACGCACATATATACCCAGTCTGACTAAAGTGAGCAGGTGCAAGAACATGCAGAATAGAAATAAAATAATGGACATTTGGAAAAAATAAATACCCATAACTTCTACGTATCTTAACAACATCAGGTGGCACTCAAAAAGGCAAATTCTTTGTCAGTTAGGGTTATAGATGGCTCACTTATGCACATATCAGCACGCTTTTTGATATGGAAGGCCTCGGTTATTTCGCGTGTTAGTTTGTTTCTATGAATAAACAAAATCATGGTATCAGAAAAGATAGGTTTACAATGACAGCTTTTGCAATGGTTGGCTATGTGTAAGTGTTTATCTTTGTTGAGTGAATTTTGATGCTCTTTTAGACGAGTATTAACACACCGGCCTGTTGGCCTATGTAAACATTACCGCAAGTTAGTGGCAATATGTGTACTACACCAACTTTGCATTTTAAGAGCTTGGAATTTTCTTTTAAGGTGCAGACATACTTATTCTTGTCAGTCTGATAAATCTTTTTGGACACCGCTTGACATATTCGTTGCAGCTTGTCAGGGGCGCTGAAAACAACGTCAGCACCAAACCTGCTGGCAACATTCTTTAGTCCGTGGGAGAAGCGTGGGGGGTCTCACACGGGCTCTTGGGACAAAGGAACGACAACACAATAATGCAAACAATCACAAGGGCATTTATTGCACCTTTCATACACTAATACATGCTAGCCGAATTACTACGCATAGAACATTCACATGGGCGCGCGACAAGTCAAGGAAGTCCGACTCACCACGACCGGATAGCGAGCGAATATGTTCGCCCCATGCTATGACACCATCACCTAGTCCTTCACGTGTACGGTCACGCGAACGGTGGCGCGTTCGAACGATCCGTGTTCGTTCATACCGGTGCCCTGCTCCTAGCCACAATCAAAAAAAGATGGCTGACTAATGGAGTAGCACACGAGGAATAAGGATTATAAACAGGGATAAGGTGCCTCAGAAAGGCTGGCCAACGTTTCGATAGGAGGACGAAGATAGGTCCTCCTATCGAAACGTTGGCCAGCCTTTCTGAGGCACCTTATCCCTGTTTATAATCCTTATTCCTCGTCTGCTCCTAGCCACACGAGACGGTCTCGCAAAGCGTGGATCGGCGCACGCGCTGGACGTCCGCATCGCTCACCGATCCCAACCCGAAGAGGAAGTGCCTTCGACCTTTTGATCCCAAGTCACCCCGCCGTTCGGTGGTGTTAGCATCGCGACACTCCCGTCATCACTCGCAATGCGCCGCAACTACTACGACTGCCGCCGACGCTTAGCCACGCGGAGAAGCCGGATTACGGGAGATGTGAGCAATGTGGGGAAAACAACATCAGGGGACGCGTGAGAGTCGCGCATCCCCACATCCCCCCAACCTTAAATCACTACACATACTCCAGCGAAACATGTCACACAGTCTATCAATGCGCGCGTTGTGAACAAAAGTTAGTACATGCGACAATGGCCGCGCCGAGGAAATGTCCACAGGTTATCCACAACATGTGAGCCGACATTGTCTCTGGGGTTCACCGCTGGTGTTCGTTGGTCACAGCACCACCTCTGCAGATTCGATGGCACGACTCCTGCCCAGGACTCTGGAAACGTCGACGCAGAAGTCAGCACGAGCAAGCGTCGCTCGCGCCGACGTGCCCTGCCGGCGAGAGCCGCTGTAGCCGTTGGTGACTGCCGGCTCTTTTCCCAGCCGCTGAGGCTAGCGAGCCGGACACAGGTGGCCGCCGAAATCGCTGCGCTGAACTGGCCACAGGCATCTGCATTGCCTGGGGTAGCTCGATTGCAGTCCGGCGCAGCAGCACTGACGATGTGCAGGTGACAGCAAACCAGGGGTGACTCCGCTCATGCTGCGTACACTCAACGCATTCGACAAACACTAAAGTAGTGCAAGCGAGAGAAATTCGGCATACGCATCGCCCACGTTGTACGATGTTCAATTTGGCTAGCAAAATTTTGGGCGGCATTTCAGATGCTAAGTTCACGTGAACAAAGCTTACTTTCTTGAGTCGGACGAGTAATTTCAATTAGTGCGAGGCGAACTAATGAGGGAAGCAATGTGCGACACCTCAACACCACGGTCCACCAGGTTGTCTCCCTCAACGTGCGACAGGCGGCTTTGTAAAGCCTTAGGCCTAATGCGTCGCTACTTTGACAACAGCCGGCATCCAAAAAAAAAAAAAAACATCACTCAAAATGGGCACAACAGGCAGCCGTGAGGAGACGTTAGCTCTGTGAGGTGGTCCTACCCCGCTCGGTGCACACAGCATTCGAGTTGATGGCGCACACCGTCCCAGACGGTGTCAGAGCGCCCGGTGTCAGGCCGCAATACCAGTCAGCCCGTAATGGCACCCGTAGCCTGCGGCCACCCGGCTCCCTGAGTCGCGACTTCCGAAGTCAAAAAGATATTGAAGAAGCTATTTACATAAGAAATTCGGACCACCCACGAGGCTTCCGCACACACTCGCTTCAGGCTTGCCAATGCTCCATGGGCGCTAGGCCACGCTCTCCCAGGATGCAGACCACGTGGCTCTCGTACCGACGAGTGTACTTCAACAAAACACTCGCGAAAAGGCTTAGCATGTTGAAAAGTTCAAACACGCTACAGCAACCGTCGTCTCGCTCAAGAAAGCACGCCGCTGACGCTAGCGCTCAAAATCCACGCTAGGAACATGCTTCGGTTCAAACAAAGGTTGTCTCGAACCGAGCAAAACTGACAAAATTATCGTCTGGTGCCACAAGAGGCCCGCGTTGGGCAGACAGATGTGGCGTCTCACACCGGCTCTTGGGACAAAGGAACGACAACACAGTAGTGCAAACAATCACAAGGGCATTTATTGCACCCTTCATACAATAATACATGCTAGCCGAATTACTACGCATAAAACATTCACATGGGCACGCGACAAGTCAAGGAAGTCCGACTCACCAAGTCAAGGAAGTCAAGTCACCAAGTCAAGTCAACGAAGTCCGAATAATGTGATCTGGGAATCCTACCGATTTTAGTCTTGTGATTTGACGTGAAAATCCCAGGTTCATCGTGTGAAAGCACAATTTGAACAAAGAGGCCCTAAGGCACGACACCGCTATTCCACTTTTGAGAATTTTGGAATGGCACTTTGCATAAAATCTAATTTCCTTGCTTTAGCCAACAGCAAATAAAATGTCTAATAATAATAACAACAACAATAATAATAATAATAATAATAATAATAATACAATGACACCAAGGATTATGACGATGTTTATTTCTTCAGTGTTTTACTCAAAGTAATTTAAGAGTGAATGAATATATACAAGACAGTGATAGAGTGTTTTTGTTAATCAGGAAAATTTCACTTCAAGCCACCTCCTGAATTGTAATGACAAAGTGAACAGAGCACTGAAGGTACACGTTGGACTGGTGTGGGGGGGTTGTTTAACTCAGCCTCAGGGAGGGGTGGGTTACAACACCTGAAACGCTGTGTCGGTGCGCCACTGAGTGGAGTACAGTGCATTGGCAAATGCCCAGTTGCATTTCCGACAGCTGATCGCACAGTAGCAAGGCAGAAGTGGGGATGGCTTAGTATTTGTGTGCTTTCACTAAGGCAATGTGCGGCGTGCTGCCATTAGCGCCCTCTCGTTCCTCTAGAGCAAACTGCTCCGCGAAAAGGGTCTATAAAACTGAACCTGTTGGCTTTAAATAAACTGGTTGTGAGTGGACGCTCATTTCTGTGCCTGTCAATTTTTTCCCTCTTCACAGTTTGCAGCCTAAACGTCGATATACTTAAATATAAATAGCATACTCTCCAAAAATTGTGTGCTATCGTTTTGGTCAGGTCCTGTAATGCTCTGGCCGAAAAGAAATGCTGTTTTTGCAGTCTTGATTGAGCAGTGCCTCTACAGGATATGGTTCATGAAATGCACCCCAACCTTGTCTACGCATACTCAATGATAAGCACCTTAGTACTAGAAAGAAGAGTCTGGAAGCCATTTAAACAGCCTGTGTAGTGTTGCGGGTTGTTTTCTTAATCTTGAAATGTTTACTTTGTTGTTGCAGATTATTGTGTTAATGGCACTCGCAAATGGAATATCGCAAGTTCTTTGTGGGCCTCTAACATTGCACACTGAAACTGCAATCTATGTTGCCCATCAATTAACAGAGGTAAGCTTGTTCAAACTTCCCTTTGTTTCCGAGCCATGCTGAAAGTAGCTGCAGAAATATGTAATGTTCTTGATACATTGGAACCTCGTTAATTTGAACTCCAAGGGGATTTCAAAATTATTAGAGTAACACTGAGTTAAAACAAAATAGAGCTTCTTTAAATGTTGCACTTGATAATGTGCGTGGTACAGTGTGCAGTATAGTTGCCAACCAATAAAGGAGGGGATGGCCTATAAGTCGAAATAAACAGTCTTAACTATCAAATTTGCCAGAAGGTAACTCTTTATTACACAAGTGGCCAGAAAACCTGGTCAATGCATTGATGCATGCATGCAAATGTATGTGACCTATTCAGCCTGTCAGCTGTATGCACCAAACCTCTATTCCCTGCAACTTAAACAAAGCTCAACAGTGCTTCATTAGTCGTATGATTACTTTGCAAGAGTCCTGATTTCCTCACATAATCACTTCCTTCTTCAACGAGGCTGGTCTTGGCTTCAGTACCAAGTAGGTGACCCCATTGGCTCGCTCTCTTCCTAGCATCGCTGCAGTAGCCACATGCAAAAGCAGCTCAAAGAAATGCACACAACACTCTTGTTTATATTTTCTATGAGCAACGCAGTCACACCTAGCTTTAATGCAACACGTCAGCAAATTTTGTTCTGTGTGAGGTCATCATGATAATGTCAATGAAGCCAGGTCCAGAATTTTAAGATTAACTGTAGCACAGAATTAAAATATGTTTTCCAACCTTCGTACTTGTTAGGCGTCAAGCTTTTACATACGAGAAGCCTGTCGTAGAGTTTCAATAGATTATAAATTATGTGTTAGTATTCTTTAACAATTTACTGCTGTTGGCAGCATAGCATGGAAACGTGGCCTCTTTAGCCATGCTTATGTGGCTGCTGGGTGATCGCAATTCTAAACTGAACTGCCCTCTCATCGCCTAGACACAGCATACGCACTGCCTCGGAGGTACATTTCCTGAGCCAATCTACATCTATAAATGTTGGCCCCAGTCGCAGCTTTTGTGCCATTGACGTGTTTCAATTGTGCTGCACTTTGGTGAGAGTGCAGGTTTCAAAGTGATGTATATGTGTTTTGTATTGTCTTGACAGGCCAAGTTTAATTCTTCCCCTCAAGAGGGCGGCATTGTACTCCTTGAGTGTGTTGGAGCTGGCTGCCATATACCAAAACCGTAGTGATGCCTGCCATTTTATGACAACTTCAACAAAGTTGGCATTGGTGTCACTTGAGGATCCTTGTGCAAGAATAATATTGGAAGTAAATCTTATTTGGCATTGACATTGTGGTGATCTCGTGGTATATGAAGTTTATGGAGCTTACAATTTAATTGGCAGCTGTTTATTTATTACAATAATGTTTTCACCACTTACAATGTTTTATAGAGGACGGGGAATATTAAAATTTGGTTACGTTTGCTTTCCTGAAATATTGCACTTTGGACCACTGATAATTACAGTAGAACCCCGCTGTTACGTTCCCGGGTGCTGCGTTTTCCCGGCTGTTACGTCGTTTTCGGCCGGTCCCGGCACAGCTCCCATAGAACCCAATGCATTGGTAACCCCGCTGTTACGTCGCAACTGTGGGACCGTTCCCGCATCATACGTTGCGAACTGCCACACCGCGCCGGCCCGAGCGGCCATTTTGACTTTTCATGTCGCTTGGCTTGGTTGCTTGACGATGGCATTGGCCGCTCAAAGTGCTGGGGGCGACATTTATTACGTATTTTCGGTTTCCGCCAGCAAAAGTATGGCCTTTGATATCCGCTTTTGCTATCTAAAGATGATGTCTATGACGCGTTGCGGCCCTAAAATTGGTTTTGGCTCAAGATGTTCCGTATAAAGTCCAAAGGCGATAACGCCGTCGCCGCGCGCCGTATGCTTTCTTTCGCGCGCGAGACGCAGTCGTCGGCTCCCCTCGCAAGCTTTCACTCGCACATACAGCATACGTCGCCGCGCGCCGTGTGCGAGTGAAAGCGTGCGAGGGAAGCCGCGCGGCCGTATGCTGAATGTGCGAGTGAAAGCGTGCGAGGGGAACCGACGACCGCGTCTCGCGCGCGAAAGAAAAGCAGAGAGGAAGCGCGCCTCCTCCCGTTGCGCTCGAGGCACCAGCGAGGGAGCGAGGGGGGGGTAGCGGGCAGCGTTGTGCTCTGGCATCATACTGCGCGGCGGCGGCGCGCGCGGTCCCGTGGCCCCTATCTTGAAAGCGATCTGCGTGGGGGTAGATTCTACGCAGTGTAGGTGCGTCGGCGGCTCGTGGCTTTGTGCGTGCTGCGTGTTCTCGGCGCTCAGTTAGGGTTGAAGCGATAGACAACAGCACGAAGGTCACTTCGCTCGCTTCTGCAGCGGCGCTTAACTGCGCGTGTCCGCGCTCATCCAGTGTGATGTGTTCATGTTTGCCTGTGGGCGCTGACACTATGTTTGTTAATTAGTTAATAACCGAATGTTTACAAGTTTATACAGACGATAAAACTACTATTCTTACTTTGTATAGCTCACCGCAATCGATACTTCGGCTGTCGGGCGAAACTACTTTTTGTCGCACGTAAGAATTAAAATAATATTGTGTGCAGTTCAACACTACTCCCATTTCTCAATTTTTCCTGTTTCCTGGCTCTTGCGTTTCCCGGCTCTTACGTTTTTTTTTACGGTCCCGTGAAAAACGTAACAGCGGGGTTCTACTGTATTCATAATGCGGAATCATGTTCATAATTGCTGGTTCCAGGAGTTTTTAGAATTACTAAATGAAAACAGGTTTTTCTTGAACATAGTTCTTTGAGGCGACAGAAACAGGGCTCTGGTGTCATAGCTTAACTGCATGAAATATGGGATGCTGTTCGGGTAACGCACGTGCCACATCTCTTCCGCTGCTGGTACATGCCCCTTCCCCCTCATTCTGTGCTGTTGTGACGGGGAGAGTGCAAACTGGTATGCTATATCATGTTGCAGAGTTCTGCCCATGGAATATATATATTTTTCAGCACGCGGACAAGAAACATTACCAGCTCTTAATGCAAATCTTGTGTCTCATTTTATATTGGCAAACTGTGTACATCGCAAAAGACATTTTGTGGGGTAGAAAAAGAAGGAATATGCTTGTTGAGGCAAACATGTGAAAGCAGTGCAGTGACAAGATGAGTAGAGGAAGGCAAATTAAGTGCTTAACTATGAAGCTTTATTAATTGATGTGAAGCACCATTAGGATTGGTTAACATGTTTTCTGTGTTTGGCACCCATCCAGGTAGCCTTAGTCACACAATATTTATAATCATAAGCAATTGTGCGTCCGGTGGTAGGTATTCAAGCCCCAGTGCAGCAGCCCAATGTTCTACCTATTATGCCTCAAGTGCCTGCATAGGTTGGTATAATAAAACTTTACCAGTTCTTCTCTCATCCAAGTTAGCATTTCATAGCAACAGTTCACTTGTAAAAGTGAGAGCACGCCAGTTTCTTCAAGCAGGTATACTTCAGTGGTGTGTTTGTGTGTTTCCTAATTCTCAGCACTAATATGCTGTGCTTTGTACTGCAGATGACATTAGGCTTTCTTTCAATTGTAGCCTCTGCACTGCACCTGCAAAGCCAGTTGTAGGAAGATGTTTGAGAGTTCTCTCTCGTACACACCACTAGTACCATGCTGATGTGTGCAGGTGTTTCCTTGTTCTTGTGCGTTATACTCAAGGTGGTGTTGTGCGATCTGCTGAACATGGCTTTGGGGAAGTTCAAGTCACAATCATGCTGTATAAGCTTGGGTGCTTAGAGGCTCAGGCTGCTTCTGTTGACCATGAAAAACTTCTCAGAAGAACAGCCTTTCTTGGGATTTTTGTTTGTGTGATTGCTTATGTGTATGTGAGAGCGTTCTCTTGCACTCTGAAACAATTTACCAACCTGCTTCTGTTGACCCTTTAGCAAGTCCCGGCAGTGTAAGTGATGTGCACACAAATTGAAAATTATAGCATCTCATCACATGTGTTGTGTGGTAGACATTTCACATTGACGTAGATATCCATAGTGCATAGGAAATGTGTAAGCATGCATTTCTTTAAAACTTGCCTAGAACATAATCAGCAAACTTTGAACAGCAGAGATTGACAAGAAACTCGCTGCTTTTAGATGACAGTGACGAAAGGTTTGAAGACCTACGAGCAAATCTTTCTCACGAACAAAATTTTTCGTTATGTCTCGCACGAAGTTAGTACAGTCAAGCCTCGATTAACGAAATTTGTGATGTAACGGAACTATTTTTATTTCCCAATCTTAGTTCCATTGAATTTAGGAAACCTCGAATTAACGAAATTTGCGATATAACCAAGTTTTTTGCTGCAAGTACAACTTCGTTATATTGAGGTTGGACTGTAAAATAAAAAAAAATTAGCCGAAATTTGTAAACTTCATGAAAACTTTGAGAGAGTTCGCGGGTATTGAGCAGAACACTTTATTTCAACCATTACATAACCTTGTTGCTGCAAGAACCCTCTCTGGAATCTCACTTGATGCGCCATTGTTCCTTAATGCTCCTGGAACTTTCATTGCACTTTGAACGGAACGACATAAGTTTAGTAGACACAGAAGTCATAAGATACAGAGAGAATAAACATGTATTGCTGGTCCCAAATGTGTGGGCCTTGAGTCCTTATTTGTTACAAATTTACAGGATGAACTCCACCAAGGTTTTCCAGAGCTGTGGATCGGAATACAGTTAAACCTGCTTATAACGAACCCCCATATAACTAATTCCTGGATATAACGAAGTTTTTCTATTCTCGGCCGTTACTCCATAGAAGCACATGCATTTGAGACCTCTACATAACAAAGTGGCAGCGGGAGACCCCCTCGAAATAACGAATTTTCCCCGCTGACAACCTAGACATTTCGCCCCAAATTTTGTCATTTATGCGCGAGCAGCAACTGGAAGCACCTTCTCCGCCGCGACGGAATGCGAAGCGGCGGCGTCGCGCCTGGCGCGCTCGAATTCACGGCGACTGCGAGGCCAGAGCGAGCGCGCGTGCGCGAGGCAGGCCTGCACCCTCGACCCGGCGATCTTGCCGCCGCGGTCGTGTCCCCCTCACTTCATTCAAAGTGAAAGAAGCCGCCGCTTGCTGCAGCTGGCCTAGCCCGCCAAGCCGGCACTCTCCTTTTCCAGTTGATATTGCCGAAGAAAAAAAGAAGAAAAACGTCCTTTTTTTTTTTCAACGCGCTGGCAGCGCCACTCTTTGGTTACTGCGCAAGTCTCTGCGCTTCACTTCACTAACCTGACACTAGGTGACACTATAGGGCCGTTTATACTAGGGTTCCTCGATGCGCGCGCCCCCCTCCGCCGCCGTGGAGGGTGGAGCCATTCTGTGAAGGGGTGAATGCCGCCTTTCGACCGGCGGCCGCCATTGCGCTCCCCACGCATCGTCGTGGTTGGTTCAGTGAGACACGTGTGCGGCGTCTTCTAGGGCAAAATGCCCGGGTGTTGCGTGCCACAGGGCACAAACCACTCGCGAAACGTTGCGCTTGGCATTGGAAACAATACAAGGCATGCAGATGGGCAGCACATCACAGTGGAAGCCCTCACAAGCAGGCCTCATGATTGCAACGACAGTGGTCCTTCGTTTGCAAGATGTTTTGCTCAAAACGGATGATTGATTACAAGTTCTTCCTAACTGGGAGACTTCCGCAGGACTGCCTGGAGAATCTTTTTTTTTTTCTGTTGTGCGCCAAAGAAAACCCGTTCCAAACGCGTACGACAAGAAATGCGCTTTAAAGCTCGTGTGTGTCAGTGAATTTTTGCACACGCCAGCGACCTCGAGTTATGGGACAGATGATTCTGAGTATCTGGCTGACATGATTTCACAAAGACAACGAGAGTGTGGCGGAAATGTTGAAGAGGAAATCGATGATGCAGAAATTCTTTTCATTGAAGCACTGACTTCAATTGAGTGCAGCGTTCTGCACCATATTGGTGGATTTCTTGTGAAAGGAATTTTGAAAATAACGGACTGCGAGCAGTGCAGGGCCTCAATGCAGGGCTCGGCGAGCCATGAGCATGCATATTTAACTGCATTGAAAGAGTATGTTCAAGATGGTAGTAACTTGTGTTATCCGAGCGGTGAGGTTATGAGCTCGCTCATATCCTGTGAAGAACACTTCAAGGGGATCACATCCTGGACTGAAAACCTGTTCACCCTGAAGTCCCCCCTAAAAGCTGTCACAGAATATTTAATCAAGAGGGCCAAGTGCAGTCTACAGACGTGCCAGCGACATAAGGGTTCCCTGGAAAACATGTTGATATCAAGTTATGCACGAGTAAGGCTACGCATTCACCTGCGCCAGCTCGAAGCCGCGAGAATCAGTGGGAGTGGAAGCAAGACATGCGCTGCAGTTAATTTGCAGTGAGTTGTACCGCTTGTTCTTGAAAAAATTCTCAACCAAATAAACAATCCACGATATGAGAAATTGCTATGTATTGAATGCATTTTGTTTCCTCTACGTTGAGAATCCGTGCGGCCGCTTTATTTTAAAGATATCGATGACTGGCCGCTTTATAACAATTACCGGTTTACGCTATATTGCTGCGGAAAACATGCTCAACAAGGTTTTATAGTCAATGTCTGCATGAGAGCCATCATTTTATGCCACAAAAGCCATATGTAGAGCACCAAATCATCTGACATGTATTCCCCCCAACAATTTTTACCCATCTGCACATTTACAGGACGGTAAACGAAATAAAAAAATTCAGAATACCCTGCGTTGCAGCATGCAGTCCGTAAATGGGGTAGCTGATGACTGATTCGAAAACACGAATGTTTTTTTTTTTAACGATTTTCTTGAAGGCACAAAACACAGACACAACGAAATGCGATGGGACTCGTGTGTGTGTGTGTGTTTCGCACGTTTAACCAATATATAGCCCAACAAGACGTTATCTTAAGGTGTTTACGCAGCTGGCTTGGATGGTAGCCTTCCGCTGCCAGCGAGACCGGCTGCAAATTCCGCTCTAAAAATAGATTACAAAACGTAAATCGGAGACCTTCACGCTGCCGATGCGAAAACTTTGTGTTCTCGTCATATCGTTAAAGTACCACACGTTTTACATAACGAATTCTACGTGCAGTGGCGCAAAGTAACGCTTGCTGCATATCCTGGCTATAGGCTGCCTGCGGAGAGGGCATCGCAATGGCGGACGCCGTAGCAGACGACGCGGTTGTCTCCACCCTCCACGGCGGCGGAGGGGGGGCGCGCGCATCGAGGAACCCTAGTTTATACTAGAGTTACTGTATATGCTACCAAAGGTAGCAGAGTTGCGCGTCTGATTTATGAACGCCGATCGTGCCTCCATTGGCCGAACGCCATCACGTGGGTTCCAAGCAACCGTGAACTGAGGAGAAGGTGATGCTCCGGCCAGTTTTTTGTATTTCCCGCCGCCGCCGCTGCAGTGAACTGGATTGACGCAAGTTAACGCTAGCCAAGTTCAAAGCGAATCCGGCCGATCTTGGCGTTCGCTGTTACTTAAGTAATCGTGTTGCTTCCGAAAACTTACGCCAGCAGCGAAGTAAAATACACTTGGTTACTGCAATATTAGCTGTTTTTGTCTGTTTGCGCTCTGCGCCATCAGGTGGCAGCACCATACAGGTCGCTCACGTTTACGGTTCCGCCAACACGCCGCAACACCCGGTACGCCTGCGTTTACCCGATTACCGGACAAGCTAAACCTCTCTATTGACCGGGTGCTCTGCTTCCAACTGCACCAATCGCTCGGAAAGCGAAAAGTTCCGAGAAGGTGCACAGGGGAACGCACAAGTCCAAAAAACAACTAATAATATTCGTGCTGCATCTCACGTCGCGCGTTAAAAATCAGCAGCGCCTTTTTTCTTCTTGACTATTTTATCCAGTGAGCTGTTTCCATGCGCTTTGTTTGCGATTAGACGGAAAAGCGGTCCACACGCGATGGAAAAGCGCCCACGGTCGACCGATGACATGGTAGGCATGTCGCCTGCAAAAACGGAGTTCGGCTTCGCCACACAGTTTTGGTTGCTTGCTAGGCAAGATGGCGGACCTACGCGCAACTCTACTCCCGTAGGGAGCATATACAGTAACTCTAGTTTATACTAAAGTCCCTAAAACTAAAACCCCTCGATGTTGGAAAGTAGCGACACTCTTCGATCTACGCGCGACACCCTCGCCGGCGCTGTTAACTCCTCTTTTTCTCCGCCTCTTTCGCGGAGCCGGCGCATCTGCCACGCTGAATGGCTGCGGCGCGCGATCGTGCGACCCTGTCAAGGGCATAGAAGGGCATAGAAAGACGACTGGAAAACAGCGAATTAGGTTTTGATTTATCCTACATGCGTAATGGACAAATGGTGCAACAGAAGATCCCTGGACTGATGTACGCAGACGACATTGTGCTACTAGCGGACAATAAAAAAGATTTACAGATACTTGCGAATATCTGTGGGAACGCAGCGACAAATCTAGGCCTTAAGTTTAGCACAGAGAAATCAGGGATTATGATCTTTAATGAGCACACGAGTAACTTCGTGGTGTCAATTCAACAGCAAGTAATACCCATAGTGAAGCAATATAAGTACCTCGGCGTACACATAAACGAAGGAAAGAATTACTCAAGCAACCACCAAGATAATCTGAAAATAAAGGGGAAGCGGAATGCAGCATTAATGAAACACAGAGCACTGTGGGGCCACAATAAGTATGAGGTGGTGCGTGGAATCTGGAAAGGAGTAATGGTGCCAGCGCTAACATTCGCAAATGCCATTATATGCTTAAAATCGGATATATTGGCGGGTTTGGAAGTTAACCAAAGATCAGTAGGCCGGTTGGCTTTGGGAGCACACGGTAATACGACAAATGAGGCAGTGCATGGAGACATGGGTTGGGCCTCTTTTGAAGTCAGAGAAGCACAAAGCAAAATTAGTTTTGAAGAAAGGCTCAGGAACATGGATGAAAATAAATGGGCGGCTAAAGTGCACAAGTATCTCTACATGAAAAGCGTGGACACAGAATGGAGGAAGAGGTCAAGGAAGTTGGCAACCAAGTACAGGATAATCGAAACTGTAAATAGACAACCAGGGGTCATCAGAAAGAAAGTGAGAGAAATAGAGACCGTGAATTGGATGCAAAGAATGGAAACGAAAAGGACAATGGAGATTTACAAGAATGAGAAGAAAGAAATTAGAAGGGAAAATCTGTACGATAACACAAAGGGCAGTGCCTTGCTATTTGAGGCTCGAGCCGGTTGCCTAAGGACGAAAACATATCGGAACAAATATTCGGAATTAGATGAGACATGTGTATGCTGCAGTAAAGATCCAGAGACCACTCAGCACATCCTAATGGAATGCGACGGGATCCACCCAGCGAGAACCGTAGGTAACGTGCAACTCCCAGAAGCGCTTGGGTTTAAAGTGGAAGGAAACATAAACAGATCAGCCGTAGAGATCAGCAAGAGACGATTAGAGTACTGGTGGAAAAAAAAGTAGGGAAAAGATGGATGCGACCTGATCTCTTAAAATCATAGGCAGCGGTACAAGGTAAATTTTTGAAAAAGAAAAATAATGATAGGTATACAAAAATGCAAGATAAAGAACATGTATAGTATACCTGATTAAATCAAGCAGGCTAGGTGACTATTTGTCGCCGCCCCGTTTCAAAGGGGATGCCAATAAATCATCATCATCATCATCATCTGTCAGGTGACCTTGATGTCACGAAAACGGCGCGACGCGAAACTTTCTTTCTTTTTTAGTTCAGTCCCGCCCGCCATGCGCCTTCCAAGCGGTGGTAGCCCCGCCGCTCTGAACGTGCGTTTCCTAAGTTTTCCCGTGTTTCCGTAAGAATCTGGGCTTCGTTCTCCGTGTAAATGCCTTGCTGCTGCGCGTTTCAATGCAGCAGCAGGTCAGAGAAAGGGCTAGCACTATTTTCTATCCCCCGGGAAGAACGGAATGTCGTGCGCCGGAAGCAGTGGCTCCATAACATCGGGAGAAAAGATTTCGCCCCTTCTAAGCACGTCGTTCTTTGCGAGGTAATTGTTTCAGCTTTCCTTATATTGGTAGGTGAAGTTGCATGGAGATCTTAATGGCCTTTGCATAGCCAGACTTTTCGTTATGTTCAATACAGAGCACCTATAACTGTGCATATAGGTTTTCCCTCTTTTTTTTTTTAAGTGAGTCGCTGAACTTTTTATTGACTCTTCGTGCCGTGGCAGTTTTTTTTTTTTTGTGTTTTCGCGCGTGCGTTAGTTTCCAAGTGTATGTAATTTATGAGTTAATAGCTCTAACTCCTATTCTGTAATTGTGTGTGTGTGTGTGTGTGTGTGTGTGTGTGTGTGTGTGTGTGTGTGTGTGTGTGTGTGTGTGTGTGCATGCGCGTGTGTGTGCATGCGCGCGTGTGTGTCTATGTGTGTGCGCGTCGAGTTGAAATACTTCGTAGTTAACGTGGCACTTTTTTAACGTGGCTCTTTGGCCACATCTGGCCCTTGCGCCAATAAACCACAATAATCATCAACCATCATCATCACTTTTTTTCGAACCGCCTACAGGTCCAGTCCGCAACTTTCGGCGCCGCCTAGATCATTCTGTAGTTCAGTGGCGTCAGTTATGAAAACCTGGTAGCGATTTCCATCGTGCTAAAAAGCGCGAATAATGATTATTTCGTTGAATTAAACCAAACAATTATCCTCTTTCCTTCATATAGGCTTATGAACTTTAGTTTATTAAGCGAAAGTAAAGTGAATTAACAACCGCTCAATGATATCTTGGCAAAGTCCGACGTAACGCGAGCGCGCGCGGTACGTCACGTTGACGCGCCCCGACGGGCCCAGCGCCGAATTAGCTCCTGACCCATCCGCGCGTTAGTCGCGCCGACTGCGCCGACCCACAATGGCATTTCGCGCGAAGAAATAAAGGCTCCCACGCCACTTCGCCGACGGTCGCAGACAGCCGTTCAAAGCGGCGCGCGAGCTTGGGATCGTTCTGCCCATGCTCTGAAGATAAGCCGAAGATACATTGCCTCCAGGTCCAAAAAGAAACATTTGTGCATTGCTATTTGCTTTGTAATCACAATTAGCCTGCACATATCTGTGTAGCCTGATGCGCAGTGAACCATAAACAGTTAAACCTCGATATAACAAACTTCAATTAACGCAATTCTCGACATAATGAAGCATTTAACTTTCCCCACTTCTTGTCTATAGAAAACCATTTATTTAGAACCTCAATATAACGAAGTGTGTTTATACATGATTTCAAATAACAAAATTTCACTGCCGCTGCGAAAAAGTACCGGTACAATAAATGGAAACTTGAGCTGATGCATCTGGTCAAATGGTTGAATTACTAGCGGCTGCTTGCAAACCCACCTCTCAAATCGCTCACCATGTGACCGAGAGCGACCAGTCACATGGTACGCGTTCCGTATAAAGTCCAAGTGTGATAAGATCCTATTGGGCCCCTCACGCTGTACGCTTGGGTGCGAGGTTGAGCCAAGGATGGTGGCCTGATGACGCAATCTTCCCGTGTGAACAGTGGGAAAAGAGGGGAGGTGAGTGAGCTCGCGTTAACATGATCAAGCGCGTGCGAAAGCGAGGGGAAGGGGCGTCAGGTGCGGCTGCGCATGGCTGTCAGCGCGATGAGCGCATGTTTTAGAGGTAATCTGCTGCGTGTGCAGAGAGTAGGATGGCGTGACATCATGTGCGCTGCCTTCCTGCTCGTTTAGTACTGCAGGTTGCCTAATCTTGAGTTTTGGAGACGCGAATTGAAGCACATTATTACAGTGTGAACGCGCGAGGAAACATAGTGCGGCACAAAAGGTAAGGCTCACACAAAATACCGACGTTTGAGTATAATGTATTCCATGCAATAGCGTTAAACAAAGCGCTGCTCTGCAGTTCTCTAGTGACTGCCAATACAACACTTTCCTCGAGCACTGAAACTCGTGCGTCATTCAGGAACACGTCTAAGACGTAACGTCCTCCCATGGTTTCCACTTAAGTTTATCTTTGTCTGCGGTGGTTGGAGGGTCCCACACGGTACCAGCGTAATACAGGCTCGATCTCACGTTTAGTTTATTAAATTTATCTTGAACTAGCTCTGAGAAAATGAGTGCCTATTTCGACGTACAAGACCAAGGAATTCGCACGCTTTTGCAACTGTGTATGTAGTCGACATGTCGATGCCAGGATAAAAAGGAAGTATAATAGACACCCAGATGCTTGTAGTCTGAAACCTGCTCCATGGGAACTCCTTTAGGGTGTATGTGAGCCGGTACATTTATTTTGGAAACCTAACACATACTCCGTTGTTCAAATTTAATGTCATTCCCCATTTCCTACACCATGCTTGTACATGTTCAGATCATTTTGAATTTCGTAAGTCATTAGTAAGTACTTATCGTGATGGTTATAATCAGAGTGTGTATATTGAAGATGCGTGTGTCGAGATGGGGGGCGAAGCCGATAATACGGCGGTGTAATTTCGTGACATCTGCAGCTTAATGACACGGCAGTGCCAGATGGTGACGCCAGCACTGTTTTTCCTCCTTCGCGGTGGCCGCGAGGCAGCAGTGCACTTGTGCGTTCTGTTTGTCCTCTCTTGTCGCCGCCGAGCTATCTTTGCTTAAAATGATGTGAACCGACACTTGGCCGACATGCCTAACACTCCCCCTGCGAAGGAGCTGTCCTGGCTGCCGTCATTTGCAATTGCCGCGCAGCCGCTATGCTCCCTCGTGCGTTCGGCAAGCTTCCCGAATTTCGCTGGGAGCGTGTTCAGTTTACTTTCGGTCGTCGCCCCACCGCCGTGGTTTGGGCGCAAATTCAATTGCGCACTGCAGCTGTTGACGGAAGTGCTTGTTTGCTCTCCTCGTGGTGCTCGGTCGCCATGCACGAACGCGTCGCACCAAGCGCAAGGCGGCGAGGCGGGAATTACGCAGTCGTTCTTTATTGCCACTTTAAAGAAATACGAAATTTCGAGAAATTCTTGCAGGTGTGTGCAACCGTGTTAAGCCGCGAACCACCAGGAGACCGGAGTTTCTTCCTTCTGGTTCGCGTCCCAGCACATTGCAATAAGTGTGAACCATGACCAGCCCAGCAACACACGTCGCAGCTGTTTGGCGTTGCGTCCACTCCGAGGAGTGTGTGTCGCGCTTTGATGTGCGCTCTTTGTTGTTGCGTCAGACGCGCGTCTCAAGAGCATATGGAAACGGGCCGGGATTCCATTGTCCGCCCCACATTGTTATTGCTTTGTTTGAAATCGCAGGCACCTGTTATATATGCAAACGCCCGCTGAGGTTTTTGCTTGCGCAGGTGTCAAGTTCAATTGAGTACTTATTTGTTTAATATGCAAAGTAAGACCGGCACGCGCAACAAGATGCCAAATGGTACAAAATATAGCTGAATAAAATACATAATACATGACAGAATAAACAAGGTTCGAATCTACATATGTAAGGCTCAGTTAGACGGTTCCACTAAGATATTGGGGGGGACGAAAGCGCCTCGCTTGTGTATAGTATCAGAGATAACGCGGCGCGCTCCTCACAGGTTTGGCTGACGGCGCTCAATAAAACACCACGCGGGAGCCCTCCTGGACATTTCTGTAAGTACTCTCGAAATGAGGGAAGTTTTTTTTTTTTTTTCTGTCACAATAATCATCTTGGCCAAACGGAAAGCACAACATGGTTTACAGACGCAATCTCTTTACCGAATACGTACAGTAAACGCCAATTGTACGCGGTCGCCTGGATGGAGTCCCCCGAACCGGCTTTTTGCGTGAAAGGTAGGCATTCGTTGAGAGCAGCCTATGTGACATATGTTCTTATAGTGTGCTGTCCGTGTAACCAAATGGATCATAACAGAACGAAGCTTCAATGCACCCATCGCATGGGTCCGCAGCGACCGATTGCGCGTCTGAATGCATGTCTGCGCAAAATGTTCGCTTTCGCTGCAAGCGCGTTTTCGCAACATGCCGTGAGCTTTAGGCCGCAGCATATGAGCATTTGACAGTACACAAGCAATCATTGTGGTGTTGACGCTATAAGAGCTGTTTAAAAAGAATTTCGTTATAACTGGAGACTCCGACGTCTACGGCGACTTGTGATGTGCCGTCGCAACGATTCAATATTTTCATTTTCTAAATTTTTGGACGTTTCACTATTGTTTCTCAAGTTGCATCGCACTTTATGTTTATCGGTATTCTCTGCGAGCTATTTCACGCTGCTTCTTTTTCTTAATCCAGTAAATTGTTTGGTGCTACCACAAACATGAGCGTATACGTACCATGCCTTTTTTAGTGTGCTTCTTACCGTTCCCTTACCATTCCTGTGAGCTGTCCAGTGTTTAGAATCAACAAGTTCATAGACCAAAGTTTCGTCACATTAGCCGGGTAGCGCGCGCGGGCGAGCGTCATAATGCGTGCTTTCTGCTGCTCACCGAACATCGCAGCCCCAAGCCGTAGCAGAAATCTTCCTCGCGGAAGTGCTTGCTGCACACCCGAGTTGTAGGTGATGGCTGCTTGCCGATTTTAAGTTTCGCGATCCAAGAATCGCACATCTTCTTGTCCTTCGGGTACGTGTGAAGGTTGACACCGGGCTCCGTTGCGTACGTCTGGCACTGCGGCACCGAGCCGTAGCCTACCATTTTGGACGCCTTCAAAGGCAGCCACCGCCTATTATACTGCTTTCAAGTGTTGTCAAGCAGACACCCGAAGCGGGAAAACCTCTCCACTTAATCAGAACCGCAGCGCAGGTGGCAATTTCGCGAGTTTTAACACGAAAGTGTTTTATGCCGGGGTCCACCAAGACTTCACTGACGTATTTCCGTCACGGATATGACGTTCTTACAATGTACACGAACATAATACAAAGAAAGAAACCAGAAGAGAAAGTTCCACAAACATGCAAAATTTGGAAATCGAACCCACGACCTCTCGGTCCGCGACGATAGATCGCCGAGCGTTTAACCCATTGCGCCACAAACGCATTTGCAGAGAGCTACACAGACGCGCCTTATATATCTAACACTCCTCCGTGTACCCGCGCTCTTGCTCGGGGCGGTGCCGCCGCCTACGAGCAGAAAAGAGAAGTACTGCATTATGACACTAACGCGCACCGACAGTGAACGCTTCGGTGGTCTCAGCACTACGACGCCTCGATGCCAGCATTCGAAGGGACGCTGGCATCAAGAAGCACTACCAACGCCACCTAGGTTGCGTTCACCGTACTCAGCACAGCGGAGCGTGGCCTCCGCAATTAGCTCTGAAATGTTTCTGAAGTTGATCGCGGAGGCTGCAATTACGACGCGCTGTACGCGCTGATTTGACTCGGTGACGATTCAGTTACGTGCTTTGTCTTGCGCGTTGTATTAGTGTGTCAGTTACGTGCTTCGTCTTTCGCGTTGTGCTAGCGTGTGCAGCGTAGTGCAGCTTCCATATGCACGACGGTTGCTCATGGTCATCGACGTTGGTAGTCGTGATGGAGGAGACGTGCCACCAGGCGTCAGCGTGGGTGCATCAACGCCTAAGGGCGCTTTAGCCACAAAACACCAATAGACATTATATATCAATGTGCAATAAACATTACACTACTTCTGTGAAGACACGTTTCACTTTCGTGTTCTATACCGATTCCTATATAAGAGGGATCAACCACATTTTTTTTCATGAAAAGCTCGCTTCGGCCCTTCGGAAGCAGCCGACGCGGCCGCTGTGTCCACGTGATCCCTCATACACGTCACGCCGACGGCAGCGCCAGCTTTTCCAGTGGTGGAGCTCGCCCCCAATGGGGCTCCTGCTTTGTCCAGGGGGCGATGCGAAAATGGTGCTAAATAGGGTGCCTCGATGCCCAGCGCCGCCGTCCAGGGTGGAGACAACCCCGCTGGCGCCGCCATATTGAGTCACACGAGCTGAGACTCGGCTACGCTTGCGTTCATAAATAGTGTTACTCGCGGCGCACTTCCAAGTGCTTTGCCTTGATGAGCATTTTTTTATCGGTATCGCATCTGCACATCTTTATAATCAATAGCCAAGGTCCAAGACGTAAATGTATGGCGCCGGGAACATGCCCCAATTTGCCTAATTCAATTTACATTTAACATGCCGTCTGTATGTTTGAAATACGCACAATTTTTTTTTTTGCGCTTCGATGCTTGGTATATAAGGTTTGCGACCCCCTGTGTGTGGAAGTTTTTCTTTTTCGCTGTTGTATTTGGTTTACACGTCACGCCTCCTTTACCGTAGCCAGCCACTCGCGCACGGCGGTTAGTTTCCCTTGCGTTGCGCGTGCTCTTCGCGTTCGTTGCAATTATTTGACGATATCTACGCGCAATTTTGCTTTTTTTTCCCCACAATATTGTGTGCTGACAGGATTAAGCTGATGTAAAAATAACTGCGATGTGAAAATAAGGTTTAGTTAGTGCTGTAGAGAAACATGTAACGTAACTTGTCTGTGTCAATCTTGCGTAGTACACACAAGAAACCGAACGATGCACAAAATACATTTACTTATAATGTCTAGTACAATCAATCATGAAAGAGATATGTACTGTGTGGCGCCTGAAGGTTATGTTGAAAGACGAGATAAAAAAAATTCGCAAGGTAGGCTCGACACACAATTCGGGGAGTTTTTTTTTTATTTATTCATTACATGGGGGGGGGGGGGGGGGTTCAAGTGAGTACATCAACCTTATTACACACAATATAAATCGAAAACAAGAATGCAAACAAGAAAACGTAACCGCGGGTAATATTAATCAAGATATCCAGCCAGAATACATCAGCTACCATCGAATACGTCGCATCAGCCAAACACATCGATGGCGAGTACAGAACATTTTATAAATAACCATTAGAACACTGATAACTACATTGAAAAATAAAAAAACACTGCATACATATCGCGTACAAAAACCGTAAATGAAACTAAGACAGTCAAATACAGATTAGCAATGTTTGTCACTTCGAAAATATAGTCCATGATGATGTAGGGCTGTTGACTTTAACAGACGGCGCCCATCCTGTCGATTTCCCTCGTACTGGTCCTCTTCAAAGTGTTTCTAATGTACTGAAGAAGAACGAGCAGTATGCACTGCTTCAAGAAAGACGACGACGACGAGTTGGCCGAAGCCGTGTGCCTGTGTTGCCTGCGCTGTGTAACCTCTCGTTGCAGTGCTCTACGCTCTAATTAATTAAACTAGAGTGCCTCTCTACATTTGGTGGAGGTGCTGGGCCCTTTACCGACCTGGAACTCCGCAGCCGGACGCTCCCTCTCGTCTCTGCCATGCCTGAGGACGCCGAGCAGCCCGATCCTCCCCAGGCATCGCCTGTTGTCTGCTCCGGTGCCCTACGCCACCGCGATCCTCCTGTCTTCAGTGGCGCCGACGATCATGACGTCGAGGATTGGCTCTCCTCATACGCCCGCGTAAGTGCGCATAACAAATGGGACGACAAGGATAAACTGACTAACGTCATCTTCTATCTTTCTGGAGTCGCTCATCTCTGGTTCCGGAATCATGAATCCGACCTTACCACCTGGACTGCTTTTACTAATTATTTCAAAGAGGTCTTCGGTCGCCTGCTGTGCGAAAGCTTCGTGCGGAACAACGCTTGCGTGGTCGCGCTCAGCAAAAGGGTGAAAACTTCACCAGCTACATTGAAGATGTCGTTGACCTTTGTCGGCGCATCAACCCCACTATGCCAGAAAGTGAAAAGATAAAGAATGTCTTGAAAGGCATCGACGATGATGCCTTCCAGATGCTCTTGGCGAAAAATCCTCGAACGGTTGACGAGGTGATCACCCTGTGCCAGAGCTACGACGAGCTCCGCAAACAACGCCTCACTACGCGCCGAGCTGCCGCGCCGGACGACTCGATTTCGGCCCTCACCGACAGTTTCAATGCGGCTCCCGCCCACTTCGCGTTCCTCGACCAAGTCAAACATTTGTTCGAGAGGAAGTCGCGCGTCAACTGTCCCTTTTGCCTGCTACCCGGTCGTCTGAGTCCTCCTTGTCTCCGGAACTACGTCGGGTCATACACGAACAAGTGAGCGACGCACTACCTCTCGCTCATCAGCCCCCTCCAGCGCCGGTTCCGCTCACGTACGCTGCCGTCGTTGCAGTCCAAGACCTCCGCCTGCAGTTTCACACTACACGCCCACAAGCGGCTTCTACGCGTCGCCTTCTGCAGCTGCAAACTACGTGCCCAGAAGCGACGTCTGCGCGCCTCCGCAGCCCCTACGCCCGGCTCAACATTGTGCACCCCAGCCTGGGCCCCCTGTTCACAATCCGTGGCGTACCCAGGACAATCGGCCGATCTGCTACGCGTGTGGCTTTGCTGGCCACGTGCACGATTTTGCCGCCGGCGGGGTTGGTACCCTCCCGATACTGCGAGACCACGAGGGAATACACCTGACTCTCAGCCCCGCTATGTTCCACCTGTTCCGCACTTCGCTTCCTCGTCTCCTGCTCCTCGAAGTTTCACCACTCGTCGGTCTCCCTCTCCCCGTCGACGTTCCCTGTCCCCCCCTTGTCCGCCGCACCCCCGCTGTGGAGGAAAACTAAAAGGCGCAGTTCCGGAGTCAAGAACTGCGATCTCATCGAACTGCTCAAGCCCTCGCTTATCCCCTGCGAACGTCATTGAAGTTTATGCGGAAGGTATCGCTGTTCCGCGCTTGTCGACACCGGTGCCGCGGTGTCAGTGATGCCGACCAGCTTCGCCGTACGCTCCGAAAAGGTCGCGACGGCCGTTTTCCGGCTATTTCGCTACGTACAAGTAAAACAACAAAAGTGATTATTGATATGAAAAGTTGCCTTGTAAATACAGAAAACCCATTAAGTGCTTAAAAATAAATTTTCGCAGAAGTAATGCTGTATTACCTCGCTTCACACGTTTCGAAGAAATGCACAGGCTACAACAGACACCATGCCAGAAAGCGCCGAAACATTTTGGTCCCATGATGCCCCTTAACTCTACTACACCTGGGCATACCGTGCACAGGCATTTAAAGACCGTCACAGTACCCACTACGATCGGGAATGAGCACGAATGTATTCGTCTAAAAAATCGGCTATAACGTAACAACCTGAGATCCGCAAGATATCTGCTGAGAAATCAGAGAAAATCACCATGCTTCGCTTGCCACGTACACTGAGGGAAAAAAACTGAGGGGAAAAAAGAAACAAGAGAGACACGATGTATGCTTCCCGTGAAAAAGTAAAATAGGTGGTTTGCATGACGATTTGTAGCTAATGTAAGGCTAATTCGCGGCGAAGCATTTTCGTCAGTTCTTAAAATAAGGGTACTACTCGCATAGACTGCGCTGATCAAAACGGCAAAAGCCTATGCGACGCGCGCTCGCAAACCATAGGCTACTCAGCATCGGTGCAGTGCTTAGTTCGTGAGCGAACGTAGGTACGTGAGCGAGGATCAGAGAATACTTTCTTATTTATGAAAAACACGATGCGATAGTCTAAACTTTCTTGACACTTACCTCGCAAATGTAGGAGCTATTCGTTGCCTTCCAGTGATACCGCTTTACTTGGGCTTCCTATCTCTTCCTTCGCTCTGGGTCCCGGGGGAAGCGTAAACAACGAAGCCCTTTACGCGTCGATCTGGTGCACTTGGGAACACAACAGCCCGTCATGTCGACTCGATGCACTTGACAAGCTTGTCATTCATGCGGCTGAACACTGTCCAGCAAGTAGAAGCGTCAGCGAAACATCCGCGCGCACTGTGTCTCGAACTAAGCACCGGCACCAAGCACTCGCAACCGCTCGCTGTGACTCAAGATGGCGTCGCAGCGAAAAAGCGGCGGCGCGGGTGCGGTCAAAGGATGGCACCACCCTGAACGGCGGCGCTGGCATCGAGGCACCCTAAGACGGTAAGACGGTAACATCTATTACCGTAAGACGGTAACATCTATGAAGGCGATGATGCGCTGCGGTACATCACAGACGTTATCAGGCATAACTTCAGTACGAGAAAAAGCGTAGTTCAGACAACAGATCCAGCAACAACAGAGAGGCTTGAGAGATCAAAATTCAGCATAGAAAGCTTTTATTGGAAAAAGGCAACAGAAAATGTCCCTAACAACACGGCAGCAGGACCCGACGAAATCCCAATACAGCTAATCAAAAACCTCGGTCCAAAAAGCAAGGCACTGCTGACTAATGCCATAGAGCAAGTGATTAGAACAAAGAATATTCCCGTTGGATGGCGTGAAAGCAAGATGAATCTCATCTACAAAGGCAAAGGAGATAAGGATAAGACGAGCTCGTACAGGCCAGTTACAGTAACGTCGGTGATATATAGAATGGCAATGCAAGCCATAAAATTAGAACTGTCGAAGTGGGTGGAGGAAAACGGTGTATTGCGGGAACTACAGAATGGGTTCAGGCCAGGCAGACGCTTAGAAGACAATATGTTTGTACTAACTCAGTGCATAGAGATTTCAGTAGCTCAGAAAAGACCTTATGGGTAGCATTTCTAGATATTAAAGGAGCTTATGACAACGTAGACAGGGAATTGTTGTGGGATATTCTTCAATACGAAGGCATGGATGACGATTTCGTGGAGCTGCTGAGGGAGATATATCGAGACAACCAAGTACAAGTGGCATGGGAAGGCCGAAAAGGAAATGAAATGGTGGGAATTCACCAAGGATTGAAGCAAGGATGCCCTCTGTCACCATTGTTGTTCACGCTTTACGTCAAGGGCATAGAAATACGACTGGAAAACAGCGAATTAGGTTTTGATTTATCCTACATGCGTAATGGACAAATGGTGCAACAGAAGGTCCCTGGATTGATGTACGCAGACGACATTGTGCTACTAGCGGACAATAAAAAAGATTTACAGATACTTGCGAATATCTGTGGGAACGCAGCGACAAATCTAGGCCTTAAGTTTAGCACAGAGAAATCAGGGATTATGATCTTTAATGAACACACGAGTACGTTCGTGGTGTCAATTCAACAGCAAGTAATACCCATAGTGAAGCAATATAAGTACCTCGGCGTACACATAAACGAAGGAAAGAATTACTCAAGCAACCACCAAGATAATCTGAAAATAAAGGGGAAGCGGAATGCAGCATTAATGAAACACAGAGCACTGTGGGGCCACAATAAGTATGAGGTGGTGCGTGGAATCTGGAAAGGAGTAATGGTGCCAGCGCTAACATTCGCAAATGCCATTATATGCTTAAAATCGGATATATTGGCGGGTTTGGAAGTTAACCAAAGATCAGTAGGCCGGTTGGCTTTGGGAGCACACGGTAATACGACAAATGAGGCAGTGCATGGAGACATGGGTTGGGCCTCTTTTGAAGTCAGAGAAGCACAAAGCAAAATTAGTTTTGAAGAAAGGCTCAGGAACATGGATGAAAATAAATGGGCGGCTAAAGTGCACAAGTATCTCTACATGAAAAGCGTGGACACAGAATGGAGGAAGAGGTCAAGGAAGTTGGCAACCAAGTACAGGATAATCGAAACTGTAAATAGACAACCAGGGGTCATCAGAAAGAAAGTGAGAGAAATAGAGACCGTGAATTGGATGCAAAGAATGAAAACGAAAAGGACAATGGAGATTTACAAGAATGAGAAGAAAGAAATTAGAAGGGAAAATCTGTACGATAACACAAAGGGCAGTGCCTTGCTATTTGAGGCTCGAGCCGGTTGCCTAAGGACGAAAACATATCGGAACAAATATTCGGAACTAGATGAGACATGTGTATGCTGCAGTAGAGATCCAGAGACCACTCAGCACATAATGGAATGCGACGGGATCCACCCAGCGAGAACCGTAGGTAACGTGCAACTCCCAGAAGCGCTTGGGTTTAAAGTGGAAGGGAACATAAACAGATCAGCCGTAGAGATCAGCAAGAGACGATTAGAGTATGGTGGAAAAAAAGCAGGGAAAAGATGGATACGACATGATCTCTTAAAATCATAGGCAGCGGTACAAGCTAAATTTTGAAAAAGAAAGATAATGAGAGGTATACAAAAATGCTAGATAAAGAACATGTGTAGTATACCTGATTAAATCAAGCAGGCTAGGTGACTATTTGTCGCCACCCCGTTTCAAAGGGAATGCCAATAAATCATCATCACCTAGGTGCTAAACGCGGTAGGCGAAGGCGGTAGATATCTAGAGACACAGGAAAAGATAATAGCAAAAGGGAAGAGAAATGCGGCCATAATGAAAGCCATAATGAGGAGGGGTTGAGTTTTGTGTTGGTAATGGGTGGGGGGAGCGAGCAAGCACTTTGCATAATACGTAATTTCCTTGCTTTAGCCAGAGGAATCCAACAGCAAAAAATTCCTGATAATTATAATAATAATGACACCAAGGATGATGACGATGTTATTTCTTCAGCGTTTCACTCAAAGTATAATTTAAGAGTGAATGAATAAATACAAGACAGTGATAAAGTGTTTTTGTTAATCAGGAAAATTCGACCTCAAGCCACCTCCTGAATTGTAATGACAATGTGAACAGAGCACTGAAGGTACACGTTGAACTAGTGGGGCTGAAAGCGTGGCGGGGGTCGATGCGCCACTGGTTCGCTTATACCATGTAGCGGCCGTGCCAGCACTCGCCGGGACGCGGTGATCTAGATGAACGCTGGCGTGACGGGGATCGAGAGCGTGCTGATAGGGTGGTAATCTGCGCGGATAGATGGCTGCGAAAGTCGTCGTGAAGTGCCTGTAGTCAGGTGCCGAGAGACGAGCAGCGTCATTTGTTGCGGACGTCGTCGCGATCGAAGAAATGGGTGGGCAGGCGACTTCCATCACGAGAGTCGGCAAGTTGCGCGAGATTCGCCAGAGATAAACCAGTTGCAGCGGCGAGCACCATGTGGACCGTGGAAGGCAGGCGCTGCAAGAACAGTTCTCGGAGTAGGCCTTGATCGAAAGAGGCAGCCCCAAGAAGTTGCTTAAGCACGAGTAAGCACACATCTACAAACAGAAACTTATTTATATGAACCGTTGCGAGGTGAGAAGGTGGCAAGGACTTCCGACGATGCTCGACGAGTGTCCAGTTCTGATCTGGTCGAAAACCTCCGAGCCGCCGCCAGAGGCACCGGCAACAGTCACGGACGGCGCCGACAACAATTCTGCGCGTTGCTGGTGCTGCTACAATATAAACCGCTGAAAGCAAATCTACATAGCTGAGCTGCTGCCGCCCGAGAGACGCGTTGGACCAAATCTGGCAACAACAGCACAGTTTTGGCTGCACGCGCTCCGGCGGTTGCGGTACTTTCCAGGTTCCAGTGACTTTAGGAGAGCTTACAGTTGCTATATATGGCTCTCTAAAGCTCATTTCAATGGTTATATGTATGGTTATATATAGGTTATATAAGTATATGGTTATATAGGTATATAGTTATATGGTAATAGTTATATACATGGCTCTCTAAAGCTCATTTCAATGGTTACTGGCGATCACGCGACTGAGAACGTAGCCAGCACGAGAATTCACGCTGAAGCGCGAGCTATGGGTGCCGCCATGGTCGACAACGCTATTTCTTAGCGTGTGTAAACATTAGATATATTGCACCCGCCACTCCACCAATTGCTTCGACGAGTACGATCTGTCCTGCACCATCTGCGCATGTGCGAGGCGTGCACGTGGGCGCGAACTATCGCGCGCCGGCACGCGTACGTGTAGTTTGGCCTTAAGAGGTGGTCAGTTTACGTTCAGTAGAACAGCAACAAAGATGTCAGCGGTAAGTTGGCACGAAATGCTACGGCCGTGGTCAGTATACGTAAATGTCGCGGTGCGCCGTAAAGTAAGGTAACGTTACCTAGCGGAAAGTCCGCAAGACCAGTTACAAAACTGGTCGGCAATTCTCCGGTAATCGGAAGATATTTAAGGCGCCAAATTGCATGAAACGAAACCAGCTACCTGCAGGACGGGCGCTCGAGCGGCCCGTCCTGTCGTTTGTTCTCCTTCCCTTTAAGTTTGTGCTCGTTGGGAAGCTATCCAAGGAGTATATTGCGTAATAACGCGCATAATTAAGCAACATTACTCGTGCTTTAAGCATTTTTTACGTCGCAGGCTTTCGTGAATCTCGGGTTTGTTTACGTTGACTGTTTTAGCGTCGTAGCTAACTCGTAGCTATTCGACGCATTGCGGGAAACGCGAGCAGCTCTCCCTCGGGTTTCTAGGCTTGCTACAATGAATAAATGGCAGAATGGTTGTCGCAATGAGCCCTGTGAAATCCACAGACAAAACCGTATTTCGCTTAGCTAATTCGATATAGATTGCATGTATTCGGAAAGTGAAGCATTCAACTATGCGCCACCGGGTGACCCGTTCTGAATGCAAAACGCGCCCGATGCTCGTGTGTCACGCAGGATTTTTAAGCTGATTAGGTAGCAAGCGCTGCCAAGCATCGTTTATAAGCGCGGATGTAATCGCTTTCTAACGTGGCTACTCATTACCCGCGCTCGGAACGATTGATGCAGATCGACTAGCTTCTACAAAAAAAGAAAAGAAAGATGGTCTCTGACTGCAGTACAAGAAAAGAGATGCTAAAACAGAGTTATCCAGGCCACGTTCCCGTTGTTTTAAGCAGTAATAAACAGCAACACACGAGAAAATGTACATTTTAATATTCGACATGGACAGTTCGATAGATCTTAATTGCAGTGGTTTTCTCACTACATTATGTTATTTTTGACTCAGCTGCCCGCATTCGACGCCTGTCGAGCCACAGTTGCTCACTTCTGAGCATCTCCTCGCTTGTCGTGCGCAAGGCAAACAGCAGTCCGCTAAGAAAAGCTCTTGTAGAAACTTGTATTGCGATAGCAATTATATGGACACTTCAACCGGATTTCTGCCGTCGCCGTCGCCGTGAGGTTCCCTATAGATAAAATCTTCGCCGCGCGCCGTATGCCCGAGCGGAAGCGTGCGGGGACGCGCGCTATCACGGAGAGCCAACGCACTCAATCACCCACGTGCAAGCAAGGAAGCGGGAAGCCAGCGCCGGAGGGAGCGCGGCGGGCGGGGGGGGGGGGGGGGGGGGGGGGGGGGGGGGGCGCATTTCTACTCTGCCAACAACCGCGCTCGTCGTTCGCTCGCCCGCACAGTCTTATCTCACACGGCTCTGACCTTTATGCGCATTCGCCGCTCAGTTTCCGTTGAAGCGATAGACCGCACGTACCTTCGCCCGCTGCGCGGCGTATGCTCGCTGCCAGCGTTTTGACAGTCGTTGGCTGCAGTCATTCAGTGTGATCTATTCATGTTTGTGCGCGCTCACACCACGCTTGTTCATTCAGTTAGTAAGTCGGCCACATTTTCCAACGCACGCTACACATGCAATGCTGCCCAGATCGGCAGTGCAGCACTACAGGTGTGTCCCTTCGCACGCGCTGCCCACGGTAAGCGCTTCTCATCAACACCACCGTTTCACACGCGCCTTCTCGTGGTCATCGAGTCTCTCTTCATGTCGGTCTACTTACGCCGCAGCACACCTGCTTACTTAATCAGCTCATGTTTACTACAATTCATATTGCTACCAAGGCGCTCACCTTACTTCGTATGACATTGCTGTGTTGCTATCGCATTCATTGCTTCGCCCTTAGGGTGAAACTGTGACATTTTTTTTGATCACATCAAGGCATATACATGCAGTTCGATGATACGGCGAAGCTTCTCAGCTTTGCGATGCCATCAAATTCACCTGGTGGGAGTGAATTTGCCGAGCTTTATCTGGTACAGCCAGACAACAGGCGTTTGCTGTCGCTGTTTCCATGGACTTGGTATCGCGAAAAGCGCTTTTCCCGGACACCCTGCGGTTGCTACACCCAAAAGCGCGGCACTCGGGCATTTCCTTTCGTTTTGTTTTAGGTCCACGAACTTTACATATGGCCTAAATTACACAAATACAAAGTCCGACCTAGTCGATAGCTAATACGGGCGGCGTGTGCGAGCGATGCCTTTGCCTGCGTGTCCGCTCCGGCGCGGCGTGGACCATCAATGGCGGAAAGTGATCGCGTGACGGCAACTGACCAATCGGTGGCGCGGCGGCGAAGAGAAAAGGGCTGCGGTACTTACCAGGTTCCAGTGACTGTAACCTCTCCTAGAGTTACTGTATATGGTCCCCTTGGGGAGCAGAGTTGCGCATCTGATTGAACGCACCGCTCGCGCCCCTATTCGCCAAATCTGGTCACATGCGCAAAAAGCATCCTGTAGAAGGAAAGCCACGGCTGCGCCTGCACCATGGAGTTTCTATGGCCTGCACTGCCGCCCGCCGCGCCACCTTGCCTTTGCGGAATGCAGGCGCACGCACACTCGACAGCTGAGCCGCGCCGTATCCTGCATTCAAGAGGAGTGGCTTGCTGCTTAACACGGATGCGTCGGCGGGCAAGATGGCGGACATATGCGCAACTCTGCTAGCATGTGCAGTAACTAAATATAAAGTAACCCCGGAGAGAGCCGAGCAACAAGCTGCGAATGAACCCTGCGCGCATTGCGATGTCAAGGTTTCTGTGCCGCGCTTGCCGAGATTGTCATCGCGTAACGAAAGCGAAAATGTGAGCCAAGTGGTTCAAACCGCCATTATACTCGCGAGGAGCGGCAAACGCAAGGCGTGCGAGCGCGAGTTTTCACGCGCTGGCACGCGCATACGTGTAGTTTGGCCTTTACAATAAATTTCCAGACTGACGGAGCTATTGAACCGCACTTTCCCAGCCATGCCGGCTGTGTATTTTCGGCGGACTACCGTGATTGGGCTCTTCTGTATGCGCTACATTTGCTTACAACTCCTCGTTATGATAGTGCTGGATTATTTCGCTTCTGTGTATTTTATGAACGAGAGCCGACGCCGTTTGTGCATACTGCTACATCGATTCTTTTAATGCGAAGCATTCTTTGCCTTATTATCGGCAGATTCTAGGAACTACAAAATCCATCAAATTTGGTGCGCATAGGGAGAACGTATGGCTATTGTTCTCCCGAAGCTATATGTGTGTGCGGATATATATGACTGCCTTTATTCTGGAAAAATTTAAGCGCTCGAAAGCATTGCGCGCGGAAAAGGTTTCAGACGGGCAAGTCATATGAGGGCAACGTTTCAAATTACGTGGTTTAATTACAGGCAACTAAAATACTTATTGCAACTGGTCGACAGAAACAGCTTTGCTGGATTCTGCGCGCTCGCACATGCTTCTCTTTTTAATCTTAGTCACTTTCCTGAAGGTCGTTTCGCGGGCCTCTTCGATAAATGCGTGGCCGACTCCCAGGCCAGGAGTCCGATGCTATGTAGCCATTAAGCCACGATCGCGCGCATCTTCTACAAAGTCGAATTACTTGTATTCTTACTGTTGTAAATAATTTATTGCCCATATATTACGAATGTATTTCTTCTACCTTTATTATTGTAACTCATTGGCTGCCACTTCCGAGCGCGTTCACCCCGTGCACAGAGCACCAGATGCGCATTTCAGCAACCACCGGCGCTGTGGATTACCGGCAAGATGCGGGTTTTCCCCCTCTGGTTTTCTCCCGCGAAAACAAACGCGTTGTGAGCAGCAGTGCGGTTTACAAGAGAGCGCACGCACTTGTTCGATGTCGGCCAACAGTGAAAGCAGCTGGAAAGACGCCTTGATGCGAACACAGGTGTTGCCTTCCCGCAAGGGATTAAGCGCGCTTTCTTATTAAGCTTCGTTTGATCGCACTATACAGTGCGTTGTTTCCCAGTTGGCTAGAAGAACCGAAAGCGTGGCGACGCCTTGTTTGCTGCGGCATCGATTGGCGCGCGATCACAAGCAGCTGCCGCGCTTCGCTTGGAGCAATAAATAAGGCAGTGCGGTCTCTTGCAAGGCCAGCGCTAATCGAGGCCAGCGGATATGGCACAGATTAGACTCGGCGGCAGCCGCATCTCGGGTCAGCGCGCGCGCAGTCTGGTTTCTTTCCCGCTCTTTCTCTCTCGGTCGGACAACCATGGAGTTGCAGCCGCGGAGGCGAACCTGGCGGTTTGGGCAAAGCGAGGCCGACGGATTGCCCTGCTCCTGCCCAGTGAACATTTACGAGGTCGGCCACTTCGCTTCAGTTCGCGCAGCTTCGTTTCATTTAATCGTTTGGATGAGGTGAGAGCCACTGATTCAGAACGAGACTCGCAGAAACTGCAAATAATAAATGCAGTGATTCCAAGATCCGCCGCGGTGGTTCAGTGGCAGTCGCGTTCTGCAGCTGGGAAAAAAAAAAAAAAAGTAGCTTGGGTTTTCGATTCCCGGCTGACGCGGTCAGATCGATGGCTCTGCCATGCAAAAAGTGCTCTCGTGCTAAAGCAGTGGCCAAATATGACCCTTCCGTTGCGGCTTCTCCTATTGGCCCCACTCGGAACGTGAAACCCGGCCATCCATTAACTTTAGAGCAGCTCAAGTTTGTACAAAGTCCAGATAATATAAAAAAAAAAGAGACAGAAGAAATACAGGGGGGCCACGCTGGGAAGAGGGGAGGAGCAGGTAATGTGACGGGAAAGAAAGGGAGCACAGCTGAGGACGAAGGCACTGCCGGGTTTGGGGCGGACTGCACATGTCACAGGAAGCTTCGACTCGTGTTCATTACCGGTAGCCGGAGCGTGTAACACTGCTCACCTGAATCGTTGTCCAGCTGGTCTGTCGCGAAGACTCGCTCGCCACATTATGTGCCATCTGCTTCTTTCTGATCGGAATGCACGACAATGCCGCGTCCAACGTGACACGTTTTTCTGCGAGTGCCCCTACATTATTGCGCAACTACATCGTTTGTTTCATGCGGTTCCCGCTCACGAAAAATTGTTTCGGTCAGTAATAAGAGCACCCGTGCAGTGTGAATCACACTTGTCGAGTGGTCGATCGGCCCGCTGCGCACTGCGCGAGCGTCCGAAGCTGCTGGGTTATATATGTTTGTGGGTTTAGCTCATGAGCCGAGCATGCGGCACGACCACGTCTGGTCTTATTGCGGCGTCAGCCCGTGTTTCGTCTTTTCTCTCTCTCTTTCGAAAGATGGCAACCAAATCGTTAGCTGATTGACCGCTCTAGAAAGCGGGATTCAAACTTGACAATCCGCAAGGGGCTTAAAACCGACTTGTTCGATCTTGTTCGGCCCGACCTCTACCACGATGCAGTCACCCGTTTTACGGAAATGGTGTCCTGACTAATTGCCGTCGCATTCTTTTCATGCAAACCTCATTGGTTTACAGGTCAAAAGGCAATGCCGCAGCACAAAACGTATTTGTAACATACTGATTTACAACCGCAGTGATCACTGTGTTTAGCAATGCCATCGGCTTCATACAGAAGGCTAACATATAGACATATTGATTTCAAATCCATACTAGACTTGAAATGAGTGACGATGCCGGTGGTTGACACAAATATTCTATAACGATTGGCGCTTACATGTTCCAGGGTTGCATTCGGATGGCCGTGCGCGAGCACTCTTGTTTCAATTCCCACACCATGCAAGCGATCAGATAGTGAGAAAAGTTTCCAATTCACGCTGGCAATTTACAGATAGCGCAGCTCTTCGTCGAGTGGAAACCGATCGAGCCAAAATAGTCCACAACGCTTATGCACTCCGCAGCGGATGTCGTATTTTGCCAAGCCACTAGAAATTTCTACATGTGGTGATGCTGAACCTAAAGGCTACATATGCTTCTCCGACTACCTTTATTAACTGATGTCACGTAAATTTCTTGGAGAACGAGCTAAAGCATCTCCAAATCGTTCCGCAGCACGCGACGGGAACACATTTAAGCAACGCCACGACGGCTCGCACTAGCCAGAGAAGAAAAAAAGCCTCAGAACGCCTGCATATCTTTGCAGACCACTCCTCACGTGCTGGTAGCACGGCCGTAAAGCTGGTTTGCATTTTAGTGCGATAGCATTAAGTATATGGGCAGTCCAGGCGCACTTCTGAAGTCGCCGACGCCGTGAGGTTCCGTATGGCGATAAAATCGTCGTCGCGCGCCGTGTGCTGTATGTGCGAGTGAAAGCGAGCAAGGGAGAGTCGAGATGGCGGCTCAATCGCGTGCGCAAGGGAGGAAAGCGAGGAGAAGCGCGCCGTCTTCCGTCGCGCGCAAGGCACCGGGAGGGGGGGGGGGGGCTGCGTTCTGCTGCGGCGGCTGCTGCGTATGCGCGGCCGCGCGCGGCCCTATCTTGAAAGCGATCTGCGATGGGTACAGAGTGCGCCGAGTGCTGATGCCTTCGTGTGCGCTGTGTTTTCGCCGCTTAGTTTGCGTTGAAGCGAGAAGCACACGAAGGTCAATTCGCTCGCTCGCTGCTTCCGCGCTTCCTCACTCCAGCGTTCTTAGAGCGAGTTTTCGTGGTCATCGAGCCAGATGTGTTATGTTTGCTTGTGCGCGCGTGACACCATGCTTGTTAATTTAATTAGTAAGCGATGTTTACAAGTTTATACGGCCGATGAAACTACTATCCTTACTTCGTATAGCTGTCTACTAATTTGCTATCGCAATCATGCTTCGCCTTTCGGGCGAAACTGCGAATTTTCCCTTGAAATTACTATTTCATATTTTACAACTGCTACTTGTGGACGCAAGTTTATGTCCAATCACGCATTACTTGTGCACATTTGTGTTTCTATAGATGACGTATTGGTCGCGAGTGCAAGCGATGCGCTGTGGTCGCAGGAATATTTTTACTCCGCTTGTTTGGTGGCAAATAGGTTTAGATCTCCGGCACCTTTTAGGTCATAACTACGTCATATTTTGGGACGTAAAAGTGCCAGGCTTAATTTTACGTCGAATTATATGGCGTGTTCCTAATACCTTTGTTTCAGGTGTGAGGCAATACTTTGTCGTCGCGGATGCGAGCAACGAGATCTGTAGCTTCGTAGCGCTGCTTGCTATATGTATGAAATGAAGTATAACGGAGCTAGTACAGCATAAAGAAGAACGTAAATTGTTTTGTGCGGAAATTAACAGAGAATACAGCCTTATCTGGCTGCGGTTGAAGAACAATTTAACCGAAATTATATATATATATATATATATATATATATATATATATATATAATATATATATATATATAGTCACCTGTAGTAGTGGGAATAGGGCAAGCGCAGAGGCGCAAGAAGAAAGAAGTGCGCGTGCTAACCGCCCCGCAATAACATCATGGACTGAATTTCGGCACCTAAAATTTCCGTGGAAAATTCATTGGTGTCCTCAGACAATCGGAAGTCATCCTTACAAAATTACGTTGCCGTGTCCCACCATTAATTATATTTACACAGGGCTGGTCTGGTGATATCGCCGCTGTGCCAATTCTGCCTAGAAATAGAAACCGTAGAACACTATTTTTAATATGTCGTCGTATAAATTACAAGAAAAAGACTTCTTGAAATACCGCTTGCTAAATTAGGGTTAAATTTAACATGGATCAGTACTCACTTCGGAGCCTCGGTATTGGGCTTTAGCCACAGGGACGTATTTGATGCCGGTTTGTGGTTTCATTCAATCAACAAAACGAATAAAAATTTTAAATTCCCGCTTTTACAATTCTCTGAGAGATATTTCAGTTTTAATTTATGGCATTAGTGTTTAAATTATGCATTTCAGAAAATTAATCTGTCTGTTTTCTGATTACGAAATTGCACATTAACTGTAGTTTCATGCATATCTAAAAGTTCAGATGCTCAATTCTTGGCCAATCCCCGAAGTGGGTACGAGCCATGTGCTGAGGACATCATCATCATCAACCCCCGCTCGATGGTTAGCTCTCGCCGCCATTTTCTCCAGAGCCCAGCTGCTCATAATAAACGTCGTTAGCCCCCTTTGAAGGCGCGTGGCAAAGTGGTGGAAGTGCTGGGTACTTCTCACTCATGCCGCAGACTCCTCCTGGGAGCGGCGGAAGCACCAGCCCTGTGTTAGTCGATCCCGTCCATCGGACCAGCCGCAGGATCCGGGGACTGCCTCCTGAAGATACTTAAGACACCGCAGTGCTTCAGACTACCCAACCGGTATGGAACGTGCAGTGACGAATCGGTATACGCTTCAAAATCCACTGGTGCCGTAGTCGTTCCATGGCGACGTCTTCGAAGACGTCGAAGACTGGATGACCGACTTCGAGCGCGTGGCCGAATGCAACGAATGGGATGACGCGACTAAACGTAGGAATGTCTACTTTTGCCTGGAGGACGGCGCGCGTACATGGTTTCAAAACCGTGAGGAGCAACTGACGTCGTGGCGCGACTTCCGTCGTCAGCTACTAGACACCTACGCCAGTCCCGATCGCCGCGAACGAGCCGAACGAGCAATCCAGGCCGAGTCCAGCTTCCCAACGAAAGCGTTACTGCGTTCGTCGAAGATATGACGCGCCTCTTCAGACGAGCAGACCCTGGAATGACCGAGGACAAGAAGCTGCGTCTCCTGATGCGAGGGGTGAAGGAGCAACTCTTCGCTGGTCTGGTGCGCAATCCTCCCAAGACTGTCGCCGAATTTTTAGCCGAGGCTGTAAGTATGGAAAAGATGCTTCAGCATCGCTCGAACTTTTATGATCGGCAAGTGAACGCGAGCACAGACATTTTGACGGCCATTGGAAACAATGACAACCTTCGCGAACTCATCCGCACCGTTGTGCGCGAAGAAATAATGAAGGTTTATGGCACGCCACAAGCCACGGTGAGCTCCATTGCGAGTGTTGTAAAAGATGAAGTGAACCAAGCGCTCCGGTCCAACTTTCCTTTTGCTAACACCGCGCCTGTACCTTCTGTACACCACCGTGCGACCTACGCAGAAGTGTTGAGACAGCCTGCTTCGTCCCCGCCGCTGTTTGTCCAGGCCGCTCATCCGGTTGCACTTCCACCAGCCCAACCGGTGCCGTACATCGAGGAACGACGCACGCCTCCACAGTTTCACCATGCCGCTCCTCCGCTTGTGCTTCCGCAGGAGCAACCAGTACATTACGCCGACGATCGACGCATGTCCCCTCGGAAGTGAGATGTTTGGCGCACTCCGGATTGCCGTCCTCTGTGCTTCCACTGTGGTGAGGCAGATCATTTGTACCGCCAGTGCCCATACCGACGCCTTGGGTTGCGGGGCTTTTCCGCCTACTCGCCACCACCCCGACTGGGCCAACGACCTCGGGATATTGAAGATTATCTGGCTCAGCAACGCATGCCACCGCCTACCGGGCGACAGTCGCGCTCGCCGTCGCCAAGGCGATTTTCACCATCGCCTCAGCGGTATTCGAGCAGACGGTCGCCAAGTCCCCGCCGGGAAAACTAACTTCAGCGACCTTTGGGGGCGAGGCCGCTGGCACTCGACGCGCTGAAGACCTCCGATCGACGCGAGTAACGAAGGGTACCGGTCTGACATCAACTGCAGCTGAACGGAATGACCGGCTTTCGCTCGACATACCGGTGGTGATCGACGGTTACGCGGTTAGCGCTTTAGTGGATACCGGAGCGGACTATTCTATATTAAGCGGGAAGATGGCGACGTTCCTGAAGAAAGTAATTACACCTTGGCATGGTTCGCAGATTCGTACGGCTGGTGGTCACGTCGTTACTCCACTGGGAACCTGCACGACAAGAGTTCGGATTCGAGGATCGACATTCGTGGCGAGTTGCCTTGTCCTACGCGAATACTCCCGCGACGTCATTCTCGGAGTTGACTTCCTGCAGGAATACGGAGCTGTTATGACTTACGGGGAGGTGTAGTCACGTTCTCAGCCGACCAAGCAATCGACACAAACGCCGACAAACGACGTGACGACGCGCTACGTGTTTCCGCCGAAAGTGTTACGCTTCCTCCACGAGCCAGTGTTCTAGTCGAAGTGATGTGCGGTGGATTGCGCGAAGGTGGAGTGGTCGCAGAAAGTAACTTAGCGTACTACTGACGCAAGGTGTTTGTGCGGCCAGAAGTGTGCTACAGCTTCGTGATGGCCGATCTAAGTTGTTAGTCACCAACTTTAGTAACGAGCATCGACACCTTTTCCGCGGTACTTCCATAGCGTTTGCTGAAGAAATAGAACACGTTGCTGAATGTTTTGCCCCTGAACCAGTGAGGATGGCTGACAAGGCACTGGGCAACGTCGACATTAATTCAGAGTTGTCTCAAGACAAACAGGCAGCACTGCACGAGCTCTTGCTTGAATGCAGGGCATGCTTGGCAAGCTCGTCTAAGGTGCGCCAGACTTCAGTTACAAGGCACAGGATCATCACATGCGACGACACACGCCCGATACGCCAGGAGCCCTACCGCGTGTCGGCAAAGGAACGCGAAGCGATTCGTACGCAAGTACAAGAGATGCTTGAAGACGGCGTGATCGAATCTTCCAACAGCTCATGGTCGTCTCCGGTCGTTCTTGTCAAAAAGAAAGACGGAACGCTACGCTTTTGCGTCGACTACCGGAAGCTCAACAACGTAACTAAAAGGACGTGTACCCACTGCCACGTATCGACGACTCGTTAGATCGACTGCGGTGTGCCCAGTACTTTTCGTCAATCGACTTGAAAAGTGGGTACTGGCAGATCGAGGTAGACGAACGAGACCGCGAGAAAACTGCCTTTGTGACTCCCGACGGCCTTTACGAATTTCGAGTGCTCCCTTTCGGTTTGTGTTCAGCCCCAGCTACTTTCCAGCGAATGATGGATACTGTCCTCGCTGGATTGAAGTGGCAGACTTGCCTTTTGTATCTTGACGACGTAGTTGTCTTTTCTGAAACATTTGAGCAACATCTTCATCGCCTGCGGCATGTGCTAGAAGCGCTCCGATCGGCTGATCTCACGCTTAAACCAGAAAAGTGCCACTTCGGTTATGAAAAGCTGAAGTTTCTTGGACACGTCGTCGCGCGCAAAGGAGTTCGACCCGATCCCGACAAACTTGCCGCTGTAGCAGCTTTTCCTCCTCCTGCCGACAAGAAGGCCGTCCGACGCTTCCTGGGCTTGTGTGCGTATTATCGCCGCTTCATCGACAACTTCTCGAAGATTGCGGAACCCCTGACTCGCCTTACCAGGGATGACACGCCATTTACCTGGACGCATGAGCAACAGACGACCTTCGCTGACCTACGACAACGCATGCAGTCAGCACCCGTCCTGGCACATTTCGACGAAGAGGCTGACACCGAGGTGCATACTGACGCCAGTAACATCGGCCTTGGCGCAGTACTCGTCCAACGTCAAGACGGCATTGAAAGAGTAATTACTTATGCTAGCCGCTCGCTGTCCCGTGCCGAAGCGAACTACTCTACTACAGAAAAAGAGTGTCTCGCGGTCGTCTGGGCGATCACGAAGTTTCGCCCTTATCTCTACGGCCGCCCCTTCAAAGTGGTGACAGGCCACCATGCTCTATGTTGGTTGGCGAACATACGCGATCCTTCAGGACGACTGGCACGGTGAAGCTTGCGGCTACAAGAATTTGACGTCACTATGGTTTATAAGTCTGGCCGCAAGCACGAAGACGCCGACACGTTGTCGCGTGCTCCCGCCGAATCTGTCAGTCGACAGCCAGAGGACGACGACGGCTTCCTGGGCGCCCTTACTACGTCGGACTTGATCAGATGGCAGCGTGACGACGCTGAAATTCGACCTCTAATCGACCACTTAGAGGGCCGTCAAACAACCATACCACGCCATCTACGTCGTGTCTTGACGTCCTTCTGTCTACGAGACAATGTGCTGTACAAGAAGAACGCCCGCCCGAATGACCGAGCCTACCTCCTAGTAGTTCCCAAAGACTTGCGGGACGATATTCTTTTCGCTTGCCACGACGAGCCTACATCTGGCCACCTCGCTCTCACGAACGTTTGCTAGAGTGCGCGAGATGTATTACTGGCCCGGGCTGTCGGCAAGCGTCAAACAGTATGTTAACGGCTGTCGTGAATTTCAGCGGCGAAAGTCACCACCCCTGAAGCCCGCCGGGTTATTGCAACCCATCGAACCACCTCATAAGCCATTCAACCAAGTCGGCTTGGACATTCTTGGGCCGTTTCCTCTATCAACGGACGGCAACAAGTGGGTGATTGTCGCCACTGACTATTTAACCCGCTATGCTGAGACGGGCGCTCCCACGAGCCACGGCTTCTGAGGTAGCGCAGTTCTTCATGTGTCACATTGTCTTGCGCCATGGTGCCCCATCCATTGTTATCACAGACAGAGGAACGGCGTTCACGGCACAGCTCATGGACGAAATTTTTCAACTAAGCAACACCAGGCATCGAAAGACGACCGCTTACCATCCGCAGTCCAACGGCCTTACGGAGCGACTAAACAGGACCATCACAGACATGATCTCTATGTACATCGACGTCCAGCACAAAACATGGGATCGTATCCTGCCTTATGTGACCTTCGCGTATAAATTAGCGCCGTACAAGAAACAACGCGCTTCACACCATTTCGCCTCGTCTACGGCCGCGAAGTACAGACGACGCTGGACGCTATGCGTGCCACGACGCCGAGCACCTAACTACTGACGCCGAAGAGTTTGCTCAGCGCGCTGAGGAGGCTCGCCAGCTCGCGCGGCTGCACATCGGTGAGCAGCAAGTCTCAGATGCACGGCGCTATAACATCCGTCACCGGCAAGTGCGCTACAGTCCCGGAGACCAAGTGTTGTGTGGACCCCTGTTCGCCGCCGTGGCCTTTGTGAAAAGTTGCTCAGCCGGTATTTTGGCCCATACAAAGTGTTGCGCCGCATTAGTGACGTTAACTATGAAGTGGTTCCAGACAGTGCGGTGCAAACACGTCGTAGACAACCACCTAGCCATGACGTCGTTCACGTCGTACGCATGAAGCCCTAAGTTGCGCGTTCGTGATTTTTACGCTCCCATTTGCACCTCATGCGCTTACCTCTCTGTTTCTAGAGACATAGAGAACTGTTTCTAGCTACGCTGCTGTAGCTATCACTGTGTTCTGTGCGCGAGCATTTTCATTGAGCGTGTTTTCTTTTTTGTTTTTTGTTTTTTTCCTTTCGAACACCACTTCTTGAGCATCGAGGCGATGCTCTTTCCGAGGAAAGGGGGAAATGTCACCTGTAGTAGTGGGAATAGGGCAAGCGCAGAGGCGCAAGAAGAAAGAAGTGCGCGTGCTAACGCCCGCTCAATGGTTAGCTCTCGCCGCCATTTTCTCCAGAGCCCAGCTGCTCATAATAAACGTCGTTAGCCCCCTTTGAAGGCGCGTGGCAATATATATATATATATATATATATATTAGATATATTATATATATATATATATATATATAATAAATATGGTCTGAATTGCGGTAGAAAGCACTGCATTTTAACAGCGGAGCTGTTTAAGCCGGCCATTATTCGGTTAGCCGTCCCAAAAAGTGTGGGCCGACCCTGGCAGTAGTGCAGAAAGGGTCCAAGCGCAATGGCGCATACCCCTGTGAACTAGCGAAGCTGAGCCTGGCAAAGTCTAGCTAAGCATGGTTGGGACTACTTAAGCGTAGTCAGTCATCGATAGCCAATCAATAGCTAATCGATCAATAATCAATAAATTCTGGGAATGACTTGGTAGTGCTTAGCCTAGCCAAATACGTGGCGAATACCTTGCGATAGCCAATCAATATAGCGAATCGATAATCGATCAATAATAAATTCGGGAAAACGCTGGAGATGACTTGTGGTGCTTAGCCTAGCCCAAATACCTGGCGAATACCTTGCGATAGCCAATCAATATACCAATCGATAATCGATCAATAATCAAGAAATTCCGGGAATGCTGAGGATGACTTGTGGTGCTTAGCCTAGCCCAAATACGTGGGCAATACCTTGGGATAGCCAATATAGCTAATCGATAATCGATCAATAATAAATTCCGGAAATGTTGGGGGTGACTTGGTAGTGCTTAACCTAGCCCAAATACGTGGCCAATACCTTGCGATAGCCACCAATAGCTAATTGATAATCGATCAATAATAAATAAATGATGAAAAATGAATACCTTGGGATAGCCAATAGAGCTAATCGATAATCGATCAATAATAAATTCCGGAAATGTTGGGGGTGACTTGGTAGTGCTTAACCTAGCCCAAATACGTGGCCAATACCTTGCGATAGCCAACCAATAGCTAATTGATAATCGATCAATAATAAATAAATGATGAAAAATGCTGGAAATGACTTGGTAGTGCTTAGCCTAGCCCAAATACGTGGCGAATACCTTGCGATAGCCAATCAATATAGGTAATCGATCAATAATCAATAAATTCCGGAAAATGATGGGGATGACTTGGTAGTGCTTAGCCTAGCCCAAAGCCAGGACTAGCTAAGTGCCATCAGCTCCGCTGTCTGTTTAGCATTGCGCCTCCAGTGCAAGCTACGCTAATTTTTTAACGTCTTCTGCACTCCATCCAACTGCGTTTCAACTGTGTGTCCAGAAGCAATATCGTCTCGGATTGGTCTTTCTCGAAGGAAGAACAGTATGTGTTCGTCGTTGCTGCTGCGCCGCTCGGCTTGCTGCTGGCTGTGTATGCCTTGGTTGCTGCTTCTTTAGACTGTGATATCACTGTTAAGAAAGCGAAGAAATGTGCACCATCGTCCATTTATTACCGTTAAACACAGACAAAACCCTCCACTGAACTATAATGGTAAAGACGGGCATTGGCAAATTTAGTGTGTTAGTACATTGTCCTATTCAAAAACAGTAGGGACGAGTTACAGCAAATGATTCAGGACCTTAACCGAGAAAGTGTAAGAGTGGGGTTGAAGATTAATATGCAGAAGACAAAGGTAACGTTCAATAGCCTGGCAAGGGAACAAACATTCAGGATCGCTAGTCAGCCTCTAGAGTCTGTAAAGGAATACATTTCTAAGGTCAATTACTCACAGGGAACCCTGATCATGAGAAGGAAATTTTCCGATGAATAACATTGGGTTGGAGTGCATACGGTAGGTATCGACAATTCCTGACTGGGAGCTTACCACTGTCGTTGAAAAGAAAAAAAAATGTGTACAGTCATTGCATTCTACCGGTGCTGACATGTGGGGCAGAAATTTGGAGGTTAACAAAGAAGCTCGAGAACAATTTAAGGACCGCACAAAGAGCGATGGAATGAAAAATGTAAGCCTAACGTTAAGAGACAGGAAGAGAGCAGTGTGGATCAGAGAGCAAACGGGGATAATCCGTATTTAATTGACATTAAGTGAAAAAAGTAGAGCTAGGCAGGCCATGTGATGCGTAGGATGGATAACCGGTGGTCCATTAGGGTTACAGAATGGATACCAAGAGAAGGGAAGCGCAGTCGAAGACGGCAGAAACTTGGTGGGGCGATGAAGTTGGGAATTGTAGGCGCAAGTTGGAATCAGTTAGCGCAACAGGGGTAATTGGAGATCGCTCCTTCGTCCTGCAGTGGACGTAATATAGGCTGAGGATGAGTTTATAGGTACATTTCGTGCACTGATAGCGATAATCTCTGCCCGACAATCTTTGCATTCGCTGAGCGGCTTCCCTCGACCGTGTGATGCGGAGAGTGTGCCAACTTTGTCAGTGGGGACCTTTTGATGGTTGAAACGCGTTATTATGAAGCAAGCTCTGTAGGGACGCGAGTTTCGGTAATCGAAATGATCGGTATGCTTTGACTCCACAGTATGGCTTTTTAAAATCTGAGGCGCCTCCAGCTATACTCTTGCCGAGTTGTCCGGTTGACAGAACAAACAGTAACTAAAAATGATGCATATCCCACGTACTGTGGGAATCGATGTTATGTAAAACATGTTACCGGTAGCTGGCTATCCAGCATTGTGTGGGTTTTTGCAAAGCGTTACCAGATGAAACAAAGTGGTTCTGTGGGGCGATCAACTCTGTGTGACGTGAGTGTGCATGTGTGTGTGTGTGTGACGGCAGCACCACGATGACGACGATCGCGTGACGGCATTATCGGTTGTTCGACAAGTGTTAGAGACGTTCGCGTCTGAACTAAATGGACGTGATCGAAACATGGACTGGGACGTCGTCAGCTCTTAGGCGCCCGTTCCTGCGGAGAGCGTCGGGTTGTCACTCGCAACTTAGCGAACGCGTGAGAAGAAAAGCGTAGTGCGATGACTACGAGATGGCGCCAGAGTAGCGCGCATCGGCGGCGGCTATGAATCGCGCCCACGCGCTGGCTCTCGCGACCTCCAGATTAGTGAGGCAGTCGCCACACTTCGTTCCGTCTGCAACGTACCGCACGAGACATTGTCCGCGCCAGCCGATATATCGCCAATTGAAAACACGTATAGAGCTGCGCTCAAGTTAAGCATTAGGTATAGTATGCGCGTAATCGTCGGTGGCATGGCAAGAACTTTATTTTGGTCCAGAGAAACTAGGGTCCGAGGGCAAAGCCGCCAGGCTAAGTCGGTGGCTCAGCCCACGGTTCGCCAAAGGCTTTCCCGACAAGGTCGATCCACATAGGTCGCGAAGCTTCGGGCGAAAAGCGGTTCAGAACGAATTGTCACCGACATCAGCAAGGGTGGTTATGGGAGCAGCGATTGAAGCGCGACTATGTTTGGAGGGAATAAACATTGGGAAGAAAAAAGCGTTTTTAAATTAAAGCGAGACGCAGTTACATTCATTCGACGAAAATAAAATTCCTAATCATTTTATATACGCATGGCGAGAAAAGAAGAGACAACTCTATTTTTTGAGCATTATCAATAAATATTTTTCAGCGCCCACCGATAGCGGCGAGCGTTGACCCCGCTATCACTTGCAATGCCATGCAGCTCTTGGAAGTGTGCAGAAAGGCGCGCTCGTAAAGTTACCTGTTACAATACGCCCCTCTCACATGTTGTGTTGTTTTGCTTGCCGACGTGTCTGAATTTGGTGACGTGGGTAGTCTCATTTTTCTTGACCTATTCAGCCAAAGCAGTAAGTTGCGACCGCCAAATTGTTTAATTTAGTTGTTTCGTGCGACAGCGCTGGCCGGCGGGCTTGGCGTCCGACGAAAGCACGAGCACTCTACGCGCAAAGCGTTCGTCGGCCTCCAAAGAAAGTATGTTCTGTGCAGGGATGCGATTTCGACACCCGTACGGCTGATCTTTTCCTGTATGGCTTTCCGCGCTGAAAGCTCGGAATGCCCATCAAGTCGAATGGTGGGGCATTTGAATATACAGCTCTAATGGCAGGCCTCCGAAAACAAATTTGCGCCTATGAGAACAAAATGACGTCACTTCTGGTTTTAACAGATATGACATCAAATTATTTTTCTTGTTGCCTCCTGTCACAGATCCCGGTGAACGAGGCGCAGACGCCGGACTAAATTCCAAAGCCGACTTATCAGCCTCCGAAAATAATCCCACGAAAGCAAGGACAATTAAGAGTGGGCCCCTGGTGCGCCAGCGAACGCCGGTTGCTGTCCAAAGACCGAGTCAGAGCCCAGAGTTGTCAAAACACAACAAAGTATATTCTTCACACAAGGCAGTTACACACCACTTGCACACTTAGGCTAGACACAACACAATACAGATCAGATGGGTATTACAAACACAAGAACGACAAGCACTGAGGGTCCAACACGTAAAACCAAAATAAAAGGAACCTAAGTGTCCAATCGTATTCACCGTGCTGGTTGGTCTTGGAGTCAGACGATCTCGGCGTAACTTGGGGGCAAATCTCGAAGAAGGAACTTCTTCCGGAAATGCAGACGCTCGATGAACTCGTCGACTAGCTTGCGGGGAATCCCCTTTTTCCGCAGACGCTTGGTCTTCACGTTACATCACTTCACGGTGCGGACTCAACTCCTGAATTCCCGGATATACACTAGACGATTCTCGCACGGCGGTTATGTAGCTTCCACATGCGTTCTCGAACCTTCCTATCGGTGTCGTGATCTCGTAGCATGGCCAAAGCTTGGGAAGCTTCTACTCTCTCTCGTACCTTCGACCGCCGTCTGAGTGTTGCCGAGGGGAGGGGGGGGGGGGGGTGATGTGACTCATGCTGTTGGCGCGCGCGTACACGCTGTAGTTATCTCTCTCTGACCCGCCGGGTGAGAAGGTGTCTCGGCGCGCGCGTGTCTTCTCTCTCTCCCTCCGGTTAACGTCGCTCCGTCGAGTCTCTTCCAGACGTTTCGGCGCCGTTGTTAGCGTTGTTGCTTGAGGCGTATGCGCTCTCCCCCTCTGTTGAAGTTGCCGCGGGGCCGGCGTGTTCTTTCGCTGGCTTGCGCGACACTCGGCGCGCGCTTTGATTACGCGCTCTTTGTGACACTGCCCCCCACTTTAAGATATTATGCAATAATAGTCAAGAAAACACAAAAGAAGCGCGCACAAAAGTCCGCTACACACGTGTCCGTAGGTCCATAAATCAGTCCAGCAAATCACACATCACTCGCGATACATCGAATACAAATACAAGTCACACAAGCACACTTGGACTACACAATAACACATCGCTCGTATAACTAGTACAGTTATATTATACAATAAACACCTCTCGGGTAATGATTACACTTATACTATATAATACATATCTCGCGTAACAAGGCAAACATTTGAAATAACATGTGGAACATGTATACAAAACTATGACGGGGTAGTCTACAGAACAGAACAAATACATAAACATGATACATAAACAAACACTCGGTGCACTCAACCAAAACGCTTTGCACCACACACTAATCATTAACGGTTCTTAAATATAATTTCCAGTCCTTGGTTTTTCGATGGTGGTGTTTGGCGTGCTTATGAGTCCCGGTCGGTTTATTTTCGGAATCGGGCGTGGAAGGGAGCTGGAAAGGCTTTGTCTGAACCTTTGCTGAGCTCGGGTGTCTGCTGCCGCGGTGTTCTCGTCAGCTGCTGATGGTTTTTCACGTAGTTCTTCAATCGTCGATGGTTCGATTTTCGGCTCTTGCAAAGGTTTCGGATCATCTGGGGCCGAACTCCCTCGATGTTTCCTATGACTAGGTCGTACAGTGGGTTGTCCATGCAAAGCGCAGTGACATTCTCACTGTAATAGGGGTATCGACCTCAATGTTGGCTTCGGCAAGCTTCCTAACCGTACCGTCGATCAGGTAAACTAAAGTGGTTTCACCCGTGAGCTCCTCGTCTTTTACTAGGTCCCTCCGCACGATCACTGTGCTGGTGCCGGAATCTCGTAACACCGTAATTTGTTTTCCTGCCATTCTTCCGGCAAGTACAGGCATTCCCGTATCGGGACATTCGGGGCGTTGGGTCATCACCGCATTAACTACCGGAATTCTTTTTCCGTCTCGGAGTTCGACAAATTCGGCGTTTATGTCTTCTTGGTTTTTTGGCGGGGCATACACACAGGATGCTTGGGGAGTTTCCTTCACTCCGTTGCGACATGAATCGGCTTTGTGCCCGTTCGCCCACATTTAAAACATTTAACCTCGTTGGGGCGCGTAAAGTTGGTCCGACAACTGCTAGCATGGTGGCCTAGTCGGTTACAGAGATAACACCTCGGAACAGGCTTCGGAGGGTTTCTTCTTTCATCGGATGCCGGTTTCTTTGCGTCCCCTGGCTCTTTTCTGATCTTGGAGAGATTGGTGCCTCCCTGTGCTTCCAAAAATTGATCTGCCAATTCCAACATATCTTGAAGCGATTTAGCTTTCCTTTCTTTCAGATAGAGTGACAGGCTCGGGTGGCAACTGATGAGGAACTGCTCCTTGATCAGAAGCTCTCTAAGCGCACCGTACTCCTGTGCAGTCTCTGAAAGTTCGGTCCACCTATCAAAATAGTGACTGAGCCGCGCGGCAAATTGCGTGGCAGTCTCGCCATCGGCTGGCTTTCCAGTCCTAAACTTATCTCGGAAGCCTTCTACGGTGAACCTAAATCTTTTCAGTAAAGCAGCTTTCACCCTTCCATAATTAGAGGCATCGGTTGGCGTCAGCCTACCGTACACACTAAGTGCTTCACCGCTCAAACACGTACTCAATGCAGTGGCCCATTGATCCTCTGGCCAATTCTGGCTTTTAGCAACTGTCTCAATCTATGCAAATAGGCATCCAGATCATCTTTTCTTTCATCGAATGCCACAAGCAGTTGCTTGGGTTCAGACGGAAGCTAGTTCTTCCCTTTCAGTGCTATCGATCTTGTCTGGCGGGAGCGTCTGTACGCTGCTGCAATCGAAGTCGTTCGAGTTCTAACTCATGCTGTCTTTGCCTTTCCCTCTCAGCTAATTCAGCTTTCTTTGTTCTTTTCGCTCCATTGCCTCTCTTCTTCTTTTATCTGTCGCTCTTTCGCTTCTCTTTCTTCTATTATCTGTCGCTCCTTGCTTCTCTTTCCTCTCTTCGCTCCATCGCCTCTCTTCTTCTTTGGCCCGTTCGGCCGCTAGCTTCTCCTTCTACAGCTTCTTTTCCTTCTGACTAACCCACTTCCGTAGTTCCGCTCCGGAAAGACCCATCTTCTCACCAAGGGCAACTAATTTCTCGCGACCCATAATGCCCTTCAAAAGTCTAGCCGCGTGCAAAAAATATCTGCCTAGATTTCGACAATCGAACTGCTCTCTGCACTCAAGTTAGCGAAACGTGGTGCAACACTCAAAATCGTTTACAATAGCAATGTAAACGACCCTAGGCTCTTTCTCCCTACTATGGACACACAATTTGCACCAGAAAGGTCCTGTCGCGGACGCCAGAAATATTGTCACAGACCCCGGTGAACGAGGCGCAGACGCCGGACTAAATTCCAAAGCCGACTTATCAGCTTCCGAAAATAATCCCACGAAAGCAAGGACAATTAAGAGTGGGCCCTCTGGTGCGCCAGCGAACGCCGGTTGCTGTCCAAAGACCGAGTCAGAGCCCAGAGTTGTCAAAACAAACAAAATATATTCTTCACACAAGGCAGTTACACACACACTTGCACACTTAGGCTAGACACAACACAATACAGATCAGATGGGTATTAACAAACACAAGAAAATAACGACAAGCACTGAGGGTCCAACACGTAAAACGCAAAATAAAAAGGAACACTGAGTGTCCAATCGTATTCACCGTGCTGGTTGGTCTTGGAGTCAGACGATCTCGGCGTAATGGGGGCAAATCTCGAAGAAGGAACTTCTTCCGGAAATGCAGACGCTCGATGAACTCGTCGACTAGCTTGCCGGGGAATCCCCTTTTTCCGCAGACGCTTGGTCTTCACGTACATCACTTCACGGTGCGGACTCAACTCCTGAATTCCCGGATATCCACTAGACGATTCTCGCACGGCGGTTATGTAGCTTCCACAGGCGTTCTCGAACCTTCCTATCGGTGTCGTGATCTCGTAGCATGGCCAAAGCTTGGGAAGCTTCTACTCTTTTCTCGTACCTTCGACCGCCGTCTGAGTGTTGCCGAGGGGAGGGGGGGGGGGTGATGATGACTCATGCTGTTGGCGCGCGCGTACACGCTGTAGTTATCTCTCTCTCGACCCGCCGGGTGAGAAGGTGTCTCGGCGCGCGCGTGTCTTCTCTCTCCCTCCGGTTAACGTCGCTCCGTCGAGTCTCTTCCAGACGTTTCGGCGCCGTTGTTAGCGTTGTTGCTTGAGGCGTATGCGCTCTTCCCCTCTGTTGAAGTTGCCGCGGGGCCGGCGTGTTCTTTCGCTGGCTTGCGCGACACTCGGCGCGCGCTTTGATTACGCGCTCTTTTGTGACACCTCCTCACACAGATGGCGCTAAGCCCCATGAACTGGCGATGAGCCGCCATGTTTTGAACGTATGGGCTTCTATGGAAGCTTAGCTACCAGGTTATTTACCTTGTCCTGATGTCGTGAGCTCTCCGGACGGCCAGGAGTTGATCTTGGAGGACTTCCTGGATATGCGTCGACTCCAGTCCTCCTCACTGTTGAGGTCCGAAGCCCTTTGGTTGGGGCACAACCAGAACATATGATCAAATAGACACGGAGTGTGTCCACAACTTTACATTCCGCGGGAAACTCTGGTCCATTTTGTTAAGCACAAAAGGTGTGGGATAAGATTTAGTTTGCGTCATTCTTAATGTAATTGCCTGAGCTCGGTTAATCTTCTGATGGGGGTGATTGTCGGTGAATTTTTTTCAATAAATTTCATCTTTGTAGCACTTGCAATTCCCCAAGGGCACCGAGTTAAATTCTATGCCTTTCATAAAACACACTTAGAACGCGCTCCAGAGGGCGTTTATATTGTTACGCGACGAAGGATTGAGTACTGGAGACTATTTACAAAATATATTTACACAGGATAGCTGCAGCGCTGGCCAGTTCAGCCGACAGCTCGAGAGCAAAGCGCAATTCGTCTTCTTCGTCTGGGCGCCCGCGCGCATCGTCCATAAGAAACACGCAATATGCATGTATCAATATGTTATGTACTACAAAGGCAACAATTAACACAGACACGTTAAACTTTACCTACATAACCTATAACGTGCCCCTTATTTTCACTTAAGGTAAACAAGGTGCCTCGTTTAGTTCATCGAGGAAACCGGGGAAACCAACTATGCGTCTCCTACAACACATGAATCTCGGGATGAGTGTTCAATTCAGTACTTACTTGCAACGCTTTGTTGCACGGTTTGCGCGGGAAAGTAGGTCCGGCGCGCTGTCCATTTCCGCCATGTTGCCGGTACGGCGGCGGTTCCCGGAGATCGAGGTAAGCGACACGCGCGAGCTGGGGGACAAGGCGCGGGAAGGCACCTCGATCCCCAACAAAACAAACAAAACAAAACAAAAGTGACCAACTTGAGACGATTATTCTTGGACACAACCGCACGTCGTCGTCATAACTGAAACGTGGCTTCATGACGGAATTGTGATAAGGAGGCGTTCCCCAAAATTACCGGGCCTTCCGTCGTGACAGATGTAAGATAGGCGGCGACGTTGCAGTTTTAGTAAAAGAAATAATTATGGGGTTTTACGTGCCAAAACCACGATCTGATTATGAGGCACGCCGTAGTGGGGGACTCCGGAAATTTGGACCACCTGGTGTTTTTAACGTGCACCTAAATCTAAGTACACGGGTGCTTTAGCATTTCGCCCTCATCGAAATGCGGCCGCCACGGACACGGATTCGATCCCGCGACCTCGTTCTTAGCAGCCCAACACTTAGTAAAAGAAACTATTCCAGCAATTCTCTTGTGGCAAGCTGATAGCATTGAGACCATCTCTTTAAAACTGTCCTTGCGGAACACATATATGTTATTATTTGCTGTCTATCGCGCACCTGATTCGTGTGCACACTTCGTGCATGATCTACATGAACACTTGGCGTCTTTTACACATGAAAATCGTTGATTTTAATCTCCCAGGAATTAATTGGTTGCGTGGCCCCTTCGGTTTCTGTGAACAGCTTCTGTGAAGACAAGTGTCACTTTCGTGTTCTACCGATTACTGTGAAAGCGGGATCAACTATAACTTTTTTATAGCAAAAGTGTAGCATGAAAACTACACATTCTGCACAACAGTTTCGACTCAAGTTGCACACGACAGGCTGGCGTTGCCTACGCGTGGCGCCGCTTTGTCTCGGACCGCTACGACAGTGAAGGTTTGCTGCAGGGACGGTTTGCAGTCAAGGTTTGCTGCCTTCCTCTATGACACGCGTGACCGCGTGTCATAGAGCTAGTCTTCCAGGATCTTACTCACGGAGGGTGCGTATACAGGCTGTTTCAGACTGTACGTATTATATAGGTGTTAAAGTTGTATTCGTGTGCTGCGCATTCGTGTTGTATTAAAGGGGCCCCGAAGCACTCCTTGATCATCGTTTATAAATCATACTAGACTCGAGAGAATGCTTCCGTGAACACCTGAGGCCAGTATTACTTAATTCCATGCAGCGGGGAACGCACAGCTCGTGCATTGGCTTTTAGTTTCAGGCAGACTGGCTTCACGATACAACACGTGGTCGTCATTCCACTGTCATTTGTCATTTCAGCTGTCTTCATTCAGGCTGCCGTTGTGATAGCGTCTTCATTCCAGCTTCGTCTGTCGTGATAACGTCGTCGTCAAGCCATGCACTCTTCCTCATGTCGTCGTTTAAGAATCTCATGTCGTCGTTTAGTGAATGTCATTCCTTCGTGATTCGCTTACGTCGGCGTCGGGCAGTCGTCGTGTTGCCGCCAGGCCCATGCGACCTTGGCAAGCGAGTTCCTTAGCAAAGTGGAGCGATATACGGGAGTATGTCGCATGTAGCCCAAGCAATGAAAGTCTCCACTACATATTTTATTTGGTGCGTACTGCCGGCCTTATATTGTCAGGCCTTGGGCTATGTTTCGGATATGCTAAATAAACGTTAAGAAATATGGTGTGTGGCTACATAGCTCGAAGGCTTATCGCGTTACCATTGACAGTCATCGATGAGATGAGTTTTGCCGTAACTTTTTACTGCTCGTTTTTTGACTGTCAAAGCAGTATACCTCTTCCCGTTTTCGCGGAAAATTAGGCCCTTGAGATTTACAGGTCCTCCGTACACGTGATGACTCTGTCTGTTTCGTGTTATTATTGCGATAGCAATTATATGGACACTTCTTCCGGATTTCTGCCGTCGCCGTTGCCGTGAGGTTCCCTATAGATAAAATCTTCGCCGCGCGCCGTATGCCCGAGCGGAAGCGTGCGGGGACGCGCGCTATCATCACGGAGAGCGAACGCACTCAATCACCCACGCGCAAGCAAGGAAGCGGGAAGCCAGCGCCGGAGGGAGCTCGGGGGGGGGGGGGGGGGCACTTCTACGCTGCCAACAACCGCGCTCGTCGCTCGTCCGCACCGTCTCTTATCTCCACACGGCTCTGACCTTTATGCGCCGTGCATTCGCCGCTCAGTTTCCGTTGAAGCGATAGACCGCACGTACCTTCGCCCGCTGCTGCGGCGTATATATGCGCTTGCTGCCAGCGTTTGACAGTCGTTGTCTGCAGTTATTCAGTGTGATCTATTCATTTGTTTGTGCGCGCTCACACCACGCTTGTTCATTCAGTTAGTAATAGTCGGGCCACATTTTCCAACGCATGCTACACATGCAATGCTGCCCGGGTCGGCAGTGCAGCGCTACAGGTGGTCCCTTCGCACGCGCTGCCCACGGGAAGCGCTTCTCATCAACACCACCGTTTCACACGCGCCTCCTCATGGTCATCGAGTCTCTCTTCATGTCGGTCTACTTACGCCGCAGCACACCTGCTTACTTAATCAGCTCATGTTTACTACAATTCATATTGCTACCAAAGCCGCTCACCTTACTTCATATGACATTGCTGTGTTGCTATCGCATTCATTGCTTCGCCCTTAGGGCGAAACTGTGCCATTTTTACTACCAATTGAAAGAATAAGCCGCACCTCCTCACTCCACACCCTCTCCCCCTTCCGTGGCTAACATACGCTCTCGTTTTTGAACATTTCGACTTCTGTCGTCATACTCTTCGCACCCACTTAGCGATTTCATGGTTGATGTGCCGTCGAGCATCCGTGGCAACTGTTGCCTCGACGAAGACAAAAGCCAGTGTTGAGAGGCTGGCTCGGAGGACGTCCCTTCTTCAACCAACTTTTCGCGCGAATTGAGTAAAGAAGCGGCCATGTGCATCGCGAGCGGGATGCGAAGCGATAAGCTGAGGGTACGGGCGTAAACACCCGTGTGAGTTCGCCTTGCTCTCAAGCGCTGGCGTCGGCGGAGGAACTTGACGTGGACCCTACCCTACACTCGCCTGCACGTTCCTGCACGAGGGTATACGTCCTGGTGGCGAGCGAATGCCAAATGGACGCCGAAGAGACCATGTGGCGCAGTTGAACATTTACAAAGGCGTTCACCCTTGCTACTGGCTGCATCGAACTGCCGAGAAGGCGTATACAGCCTTTGTCCGTAAAGTTTCGAGACTGATTTTTTTCTTCTCTAGAAATGATTCCCCAAAACAAATGTTGGTGCGTATGTGTAGCGCCATCTTTTCGGGCTAACCTGAGCTATTTATGTTATTTGCTGTGGCAGCCGCTAGATGGCACTACATGTAGACGTTGTCACTCTGCGCATTTTACTGTGAGTGAATGTGGAGAGATGGACCTCGAACAGCGTGTAAACATAAAATTCTGTGCGAAGCTTGGCAAGACAGCCACACAGGCGCATGAGCTCCTTCGTGACGCTTACGGCAACGAGACATTATCGCGGGAGCGTGTTTTCGAGTGGCGCAAGAAGTTAGTTTCGGGAGAACGTCGGTGGAAGACGACACAAGGCAGGGGCGCCCTGCAACCTCACGGAATGAAAACGTGGCTCGGATCAGGGAGATCGTACAGGAAGAGCGCACCATTACAGTCCGCATGCTATCGGATGCTCTCGACATTAGTAAGACAACATGCCACCAAATTTTGCGTGAGAACTTGGGGAAACGAAAGCTGAATGCCAGACTTGTGCCGCACTCCCTCACACAGGACACCAGAAGGACACGTGGGCATCAGTGAGCGCTGATTTGCTCTCCGAGGCAGAGAAGGATGCTGCATTCGTCGACAGTATCATTGCTGAAGACGAAACATGGCGTTTTCAATAAGATCCTCAAACAAAGAGGCAGAGCGCCGAATGGCGGTCCACAAGCTCTCCGGCGTCGAGAAAGGTGCGGCGACAGAAGACCAAAACAAAGACGATGGTGATAGTTTTTTTTTTGTCGATGCCAGATGAGTCATACACCACGAGTTCGTCCACAAGGGCAGACGGTGAATCAGGAGTTTTATATCGGCGTGCTCCAACACATGCGTGATGCATTGCGACGCCGTCGCCCTGACTTATGGGCTTCTGGACAATGGAGCCTTCTGCACGATAACGTAAGGCCGCACACTGCTCTCAGCGTGACAAAATTTCTCGCCAAGCACAGCATTACTGTACTTCCCTATCCGCCATACGCCTGACCTCTCCCCATTTCGAAAGGGCGCTGCACAAATGATTTCAATGTTAAACGCTTTTTTTAATGGACTCAGTCTCGGAACTTTACGGACAAAGGTTGTAGATGAGGCGAAGCGCCGCATTCGCATTCATGCAAACGCAGCTTATGGTTAGGACCAGGTGGCAAGATATATTAGTTGAATGTCTGCAACGCTGAGGATTGTGCAGAATTATTGGGAAAGCTTTTGCGTATGAACCTTGTTCAAAAGAATAATAGGTGTATCTGAGTGGATCGACTTTTTTGCTATTCACAACAATACGAAGTAACAGACAACGAAGGTAGAGAAAGCGTAGGGTAATAAAATTCCCTTTCCACTACGGTGAAGATGGAAGCCAGCGAAGCTGTGACTATGGTAGGTTTGCTATTGTGAATATTGCTATTTTAATTTATGTATTATCATTATTTACTATATTGAGCGTCTTCGGCATGTTCGTCGAAGAGCAAGGACACCGGCGTCTTGTTTTCGCCCGGTGCGATGGCCAAGCAGTGCGTTTGCTGCGCCAAGTCATCGTCACAGACTAGCGTATGAGCCACAGCGTTCATAGCCGCGGCACACTGCACGGCAGCGTCATGATCCTGGAAGATGTGGTTAAACCAGCGTCCGTCCCATAGCGAGTCCAAAGGGCAACCACTGATAACAGCGCTAGCGCGATCTCTACGTCACGAGACAAAGGGGCACAACGATTGGTGGGACATGCTGCCGCCGAGTATCGCGGCACTTGTGAAAGAGACGTCGGCGGTGACGAGGGGCATAACAATGGGCCATCCATCATCCGTTTTGACACCTGTGCTAAGGCACAACTGGCGGAAAACCGCCACGCACATGGAGCCGAAATTGTTCTACGCGTCATTTTGTTCTTGTTCTACGTGTCGTTGGATGCCGTGCCGCGTGCTCGGCACGGCTTCTAACGGCACGAGCGCAAACCGAGGGGCGCCTACGAGCCAGCTTCGGAAGACGACGACGCTCGAGCTGATGATGCTGATAGTTTTTTTCTACACGCGGATACGATCCTAGGGAACCCAGCCCTTACCAACTTCGCTGTTAATGAATGTTTATCTGAAATGCACTAATAAACAAGTAAAGACAAATGAAAGTTGACGAAAAGATAAGTGGCCGCTCGTGTAGACTGAACCCGCGCCACTCTGCTTTGTGCATGCGGTGCTTTAACCTCTACACATGGGAGCCAGCGCCGATCACGGTCAAGGTGGCAGACGCGCTTTGAACCGCAGGTTTGTCACGCAGTACGTGAGCTTAAGAGCCGGCCAATAAACCCTCGCGGCATCAAGACTGCCGAATTCTAGGCCCTCGCTGTGCGATGAATGTGATTTACTAGTAAGGGTATCCGAGGGGCCAATCCTCATCCTGGGTATTTGAGCCATGTTTTGAGGCCACAATGACAAGTCCAAGTATGCTACATGTGCGCTTACTGATGCGGAGCTTAGTGCACGTCGGTGAGTTCTGCAGCGAGTGTGATCAATCAACGGCGCCACCTTCTCTTGAAATTTGTTTTCGTTGGTCGTTAAATAGCAGGGAACAATGTCGGCGACTATAAGAAAATCTCGCCGCACGCGCGCGTGTTGTGTGTTGTGTGAGAGATGGTCGCGTCGCAGCAGCTCGTGTTCAAGCGCAATGGGCAAACTCGAAAGTTTTGGAAGAAGCAGAATCTTCCGAGATGTTCAGCGCGTGTTCGGAGCAATATCCTTCTCCACGCAGTGAAGGAAGCGCTTTCTATCCCCGCACTATCTCCTTTATTCGGGCGAAGCCATCTGTTGCCGAATTGTGCGCTATCAATTTATAGATTTGCGCATACCTCCGCTCTGAATGGCGGCGGGATCCATCTTCGTCGGCCGCTTTGTTCGCTGTTCTCGATCGGAGTTTCTTCCGTCGCTTCGTTTCTCGTTTTCCAACTCGTGAAAAAAACTCCTTTGTGACGCACCTCGTGCGGGCGGGCAATGTGCGGGAGGGGCACGAAAGGGCGGCGGCAATTCCTTCTCGGGCCTTTATCTCCAAAACGGAGCGAACCTTTTGTGAGGCGCGATTAGCCGCGCGTATCGGCTCTTCCGCGCCCATTGTGTTGTGCAACCCGCTCTGTTCGCGTCGCTTCGGCGACCATCTCGTCGACAGTTGAGCCCTTATAAAACATTTCATGGCACCGTTGCAATACTCTCTTTTCTGTTTCATCGTGCGATGAGAGCCTCGTCAACGAACGCATAACGTTGAAAATGATAGAGTAGAATTCATGGGGACCGAATGATAAGGACACGTTTTTTTTTCAGATATGTGCAGATAAATATCATTTCATTTAATGACATTTAGACATTTGAGTATGACATTTGAGTATGTATCTCGCTAAAGAAAGAACTGCCACACGCGAGTGATTACAGACACCAGTATTTACGTGTTTTCTCGCGACTTCATTTTTCCCGCTCTTCGCGGCTCATCGTCTGCGTGGCGTTTTTTTTATTCGTACTTTCATCTTCACGTTACGGAAAACTTGACAAAACTTGTTGGGTTCCATAGCCTGGCGGGCTAGTAACGGGACCATTTGTTCAACATACCTACATAATTCGGCAAGCGCTTACAACAGTGACAAAAGAAAAACACAACTGAATAAGATATTGGAAAACACTTGATTCAATTATACAAAGGATAACAGCAAACAAGTTGACCATTTGTACCACTTATCCACTGAACATGAAACTCTTCATAGCCGCGGAAAAAACGCTTCATGGCCGCGGTGGCCTCGTTTAGTCGACGTCCCGGCTTTCCATCCTTCGGTCCGAATGCGAGCGTCCTTTTACGTGGCGGCATTCTTAGCACCTGTAGCCTCACACCAGCCTAGGTATGTGCACCCACGTCGCCGAAGTTTATTTAACCCTACTCGCATCGTTGCGTGCAGCCTGGGCAATCTGGGCAGCCAGGTGCGACACGATCAGTCCATTTCCTGATTTTACGAGACCGGGTTTTGAGGCACTAGAAATGGGGGTATTAGGCACCTAAAGCAGACACCTAATGCCTCATTTTAGGTGGTATATAGGGGCCGAAAAAATTCGTGAGGCCGCAACATTCATATGGGGACAGACTACCAGCGAAGCTGCTTAGGCTGCATACATGGGCTGCATAGATTATTAAATGATACATTTTTTTTTTTTCATATGGGACCACACTACGCCGACACAAGCGCCGCCGCGGTCACCGTACCTCCCAACCTGTTCACGCGCGCCCTGCTGTCTATACTGCGCATGCGCGAAAAATAAAAAGGTGCACTACGGACTTTTGTTCTTTGAAGATTCGCATGTGTCTACGTACTACCGAGGAGTTGTCAAGTTGCCGGTTTTGGTCTGTTTGTCGCTAGCGCAGCCAGCCCCCGCAGGGGCGTCTGCGCCAGCAGGGCGTTTGGTGTGTTGCTGCACCACGGACCCGAGCACATGAGGTTGACCCTCCCGCTTGTAGCCGTGCGCGGCTTAGCCGTGTCTGGGGAAAGGGGGAGGGTTGAGCCGATGCTGGTAGTTCGGGACCTTTAAGGCCCCCCGGCGGAGGCAACACACCTCTTCGGCCTCTGCTTCACATAGACGGCACCCCCGGACTGACCTACCCGGGGGAAATCGGCAGTCGCCTTTTTCCTATTTCTCTCTCCAATCTTCGTCTTTTTCTCCCGCTTTTTCATGTTTCCTGTCTTCTTTTCTCCTCTTCTTACTTCTGAATTTCCGGGCGGCATGGGTTAACCGTGTGTAATGTATCCAGTCTTGGGTATATACATTAGGTTATAGTGGCGGTGCATAGCTGGCGTCTGCAGGTTTCTCGTAACCTGTAGCGTCCCCCTGTTGGGCTCGGTGGTGGGTGGCTACCACCGCCGCCGAATTTTGAAACCATATTTTGGCAGAAGCATTCCCCCGACTTTCAGATCGGCCTCTGAAAAGAGGTCGCACCGATGCAATCTTCCAATTTACCCTCCGAAGCGACCTAGACACCTTCCCAAATACCATGTCCTTCATAGTGAAGGCAACACAAGCGTAAGAAAACTGTCAACCCTTCCTTGTATCGAAATGCCTCTTAAACACATTGGACCTGACTACAAAGCCACAAAGATGGCTAACGAAGACCTCCTCCTCGAACTGCAAACACCAGTTGAAAAGCTCGCCCAACTCACCAGTATCGGTGACATCAATGTAACAATCTCTCCACATCGCTCCCTAAATACAAGCAGAGGAGTAATATCAGAAGAAGATTTCCTGAATCTCAGTGGATGAAGAGCTGCTTGAAGGTTTTCACGAGCAAAATGTAATAAAAGTACAACGAATTACACTTCGGCGAAATGGCCAACAGATCCCCACGAAACACGTAATACTAACATTTGGAAACCAGTACTGTGCCCACTTCACTCGACGCAGGATACCTGAAAATCAACGTCCGACCATACATACGAACCCGAGGCGGTGCTTCAAGTGCCAGAGGTTCGGTCATGCATCCAATCATGCAGAGGCAAAGAAACATGTAGTGCCAACGACCATCCTTCTGACAATTGCAATGCTCCAGCACTTTGTGTCAATTGCAAGGGCTTACTCACGGAGCTGCCCTTGCTGGAAAAAAGAATCATCGCAATCACTGTAAAAGAAAAAATCTCATTCTATGAAGCGAGGAAAAGGCTAGGGCACTTACCTCAACTTAGCTATGCCAGTGCGGCGCGGCAGGGGGCAGCACCACACCGGTTTCAGGAGTCTACAGGGTCCGCGCGCGGCACTCCTGCAGAGACTCCATCCGCCCCCTTGGTGGTAGCAGCCAGTGCTGCTCCATTGAGTACGGGCCGGCAGACCGCTGTGTCGCAGGGCCCAAAGTTGAACAGAACCCCAAGGCCCGAGACTCGCGTTTCGGCGCCTAGCTCTCGATCATCCAGCGCTTCGGAGAAGGCGATGGAGGTCGACGCGAAAACCCCGGCGTCAATGACGCCAAAGATCCGCGCTCTCTGGAGCGCGCCAAGAAGGAAAAACTTGTAACTGCGCCGAGAAAGGGACCGGTAACCTGAATAGTTACCGCTCTCGCAAATAGCACATCCCTTTTAACACATGTCACCTACAACTTTTGAATCATATACATCAGTTAATATTTTCAATACCATCAGTATGGCTTTTATCATACATTGGAATGTAGAGAGCCTGATTAACAATTTAGGTGACATTAAAGATTTACTAAACAACCTCTCACCTGTAGCATTCTGCTTACAGGAAACAAATCTAGGCGCTAAATATGCAAATTTCCTTAAAGGTTTTACTGTCATACGAAAGGACCGCGAACACTCCAGCCGCCTATCTGGGGGAGTCGCTATTGTTGTGCAAAGCGGCATTCCTACACGAAATGTTTTATTAAATACTCCGTACGAGGCTGTAGCCGTCACTGTTTTATCTTATAAAACTGTCACCATCTGTTCCCTGTACATTCCACCACATAGCCATTTCACAATTCGAGACCTGGAAAATTTAACAGACCAGTTGCCGGAAACCTTTGTTTATTAGGTTGATTTTAATGCGCCCTGTACCCTTTGGGGCAGTGATAAAACTGACCAAAGAGGGCAACTTATTGAAGATTTCATTTTATCGAATAACATTTGTCTTTTTAACCTAGGTGCGCCAACATATTTTTCACCAAGCTCCCCGCAATTTTAGCTGCCTTGATTTAGCCTTTGCTCACCGTCTATTTTACCGATTTTAAATGGGAAGTACTGGACACCTCATATGGCAGCGACCATTTCCCTACTATCATCAAACTCGCATCATCACCACCCATTATAAGTTGTAAACCGCGTCGCTGGAGAATACACCTTGCCGACTGGACACTCTTTACGGAAATGCAAAGCTCGAACAAGTGTTTTCAAGTGAGCTAAGCATTAATGAAATCAATGAAATGTTCACTGCGGTCTTAATTTCAGCGGCAGAAAAGGCCATTCCCCCAAACACCCAGCCTTGTACGCAAAAACTTAACCCCTGGTGGACACCAGGGTGCACAGAAGCCAAAAAACAACAAAATCGGGCCTGGGGAATCTTGCGAAGATACCCGACCTATACAAACCTCTTACATTTCAAACAGGCCAAATCCAAAGCACGATTTGTACGAAGGCAGGCGAAAAAATTATCATGGAGGAAATACATATCTTCGATAAACAGCTCAGTCACCTCTAAACAAATGTGGGAAAAGGTGAGGAAGTTTAGGGCAGATTACTCGTCTTATACAATACCGCTCCTTACAAGTCCAGGTACACAAACAACACTACAAGAACAGGCTGACATACTTGGGGAACACTTCCACAATGTTTCCAGCTCAGGGATTTCTTAAAGTACAAACAGTCTGCTGAAAAACAGAAGCTGCCCACTACTGGAGTGACAAATGAGTTGTACAATGCCCCCCTTACACAGCAGATATTAAACATAGTCCTTTCAGCAGGTAAAAAAACAGCGGTCGGTCACGACCGTGTTCACTACTCCATGCTGGCGCATCTATCTCAAGCATCTGTAGAGGCTCTCCTTGAATATTTCAATTTCATCTGGGAATCTGGGAGAATTCCAGAAGAGTGGAAAAAAGCAATAGTAGTCCCATTTCTGAAAGCTGGTAAACCCCCAACATCCGCAAGCAGCTACAGACCCACTGCCCTGACAAGCTGTCTGGCAAAATCATATGAAAGCATTATTAATATAAGGCTCTCATTCATTTTAGAATCAAGAAACTTAATAGACCCTCACCAGTGTGGTTATAAAAAGGGTTGTTCACCACTGACCATCTTGTCCGACTGGAGCATGAAATTCAATATGCATTTTTACACAAGCAAGTACACTGTCTGGCAGTTTTCTTTGATTTAGAAAAAGCCTATGACACCACATGGAGATATGGAACTTTAAGAGACCTCGCTGACCTCGGCATCCGTGGTAAAATGCTTAACTGCCTAGCTGATTTCATGTCTAATAGAAGATTTCAGGTTCGTCTTGGCACAGTACTTTCTCGTACATTTGCACAGGAAAATGGTGTTTCCGCAAGGCTGGGTTCTCAGCACTACACTTTTCATTGTAAAAATGAACTCTGTTAATAAGGTTATACCGTCGTCTGTTATGCACTCTATATATGTCGACGACCTGCAAGTGGCTTGCCGTGCCTCAAAATTGTCAACCTGTGAGAGGCAGCTTCAGATCACAATAAATAAACTTGCACAATGGGCTAACAAGAATGGCGTTTGCTTCTCCACCCAGAAAACAGTTACCGTTTTATTTTCTCAGAAACGTGGACTATACTGTGACCCAGTCCTGAAATTAAATGACGCCACGCTACCGGTCAAACAACATTATAAATTTTAGGAGTAACCTTTGACACCAAACTGAACTTCCTGACCCACATAAACACACTAAAGATTAAGAGAAATAAAGCATTGAATATCCTCAAAGTGTTGTCCCATAAGCACTGGGGTTCCGACCGAACATGTCTTTTACGTATTTACCGGTCTGTTGTGCGTATCCTTCTAGACTGCGGCTGCGTAGTTTATGGCTCAGCCAGACATTCTTACATTCGACGACTTGATCCGGTACATAACCTTGGACTTCGCCTAGCAAGTGGTGCTTACAGGACATCACCTGTCCCAAGTTTATACGTTTACTGCAATGAGCCCCCATTACAGCAGCGCAGAGCGTTACTTACATTTTCCTATATACTCAGAATACAGTCATCACCACAACACATATGCTACAATATCGTCACGCAGTGCAATTCACGGTTACATTATACAAATAAACCGAACATGATTAGGCCGCTTATCCTGCGATATGAAGAACATTGTCAGGATTATGACATTCCTCATAATGTCCTCCAGGTTGCGAAAAAGCCACAACGATTGCCCCTGTGGCATCACTTCACGCAGTTATGTGACTGGACATTAACATACCTAAAGAAAAGAGACACCCCACACGAACACATTCTACAAGAATTCTGCGCTCTTCAGGATAAATATAAAGACTACATGGAATTTTACACTGATGGCTCCAAAACAAAGGAACATGTGGGTGTGGGGGCCGTAACCAAAAATTGGAAAGCAAGTATTCGATTACCAAAATATGCCTCTGTTTTCACTGCTGAAGTTTATGCTATATGGGTTGTAGTTAAAAAGATTATCACTGACAAGCACAAAAATACAGTCATCTACACTGACTCCTTAAGTACATTAAAAGCTCTTCATCTGAAATCTGAGTGTGAACCCCTGCTAGGGGATATTTTAAACATGGTGGCTCTTAACAAATACGGGAGATCAATTCGTTTCTGCTGGGTCCCAAGCCACGTTGGGATACAGGGAAATGAAGCAGCTGATAGATGTGCATCAACAGCTGCGTGCAAAGGCATAACGTACACAACACCCCCATATAAAGATAGTATCAGTGCGATTAGAAAGGCCTTGGCATCAAAATGGCAACACGAATGGAACCACTGTACAAACAACAAACTACATCTTACTAAACCCGTCCTTGGTGAGTGGAAGTCATGTAACCACCAGGAACGGTTCATTGAAATAGTTTTATGCCGTCTACGAATTGGACACACACACCTGACACACAATTTTTTACTTCGAAAAGAAGACTCACCAACATGCAAGAAGTGCCAGGAACCGCTAACAGTACACACATTTTACTGACATGTACACACATTGAAACACACAGACGAAAACTTTTGCAGAACTTATACCAGTCACACACACCTTTGCATCCTGCTTTACGTTTAGGAGACGATCCCCACAGTACCATTACCTGACGTGCTTAACTTTTTAGACGACACTGGCTTTTTACACAAACTATAGATCAACACAGCTTTTGCTGTTTTTAAATTTTAGTTTATAACACCTTGTGTTTGGTGCAGCATAGCCCGAGTCGCTTTTGCGCCGCTAAACCCCAATAACTAACTAGCGGAGCCAGTGACCTTTTGTTGGTTGCAGTGAAAGTGCGACGATGCGAGCGTCCGCTCTTGCGCAAGCGGATACTGCTCTCGTTTGTGCCCCGGTGCCGCGGCGGAAGCCGCGGTGCTGCGGAGCGCAGCGTAGCAACACTCCAAATAAATAAATACTGTTCCAGTCAGGTAGACTGCTCCCTCCCTGATAGTGAAATTATATTTGGATCATCAAAACAGGGATGCGTTTATATAGGAATACCATCAACCCTTAACAGCAGCCACAGTTTTTCTTTGAAAATTCGCCTGTGTCTAGGTACTACCGAGAAGTTGCCAAGTTGTCGGTTTTGCTCTGTTCGTCCCTAGCGGAGGCAGTGGCTGCAGCACAGCATGCGTGCGAAGTCGTGTTCGAGCAAGGTACGATTGAGGTAAGTCCTTTCGTCGTAACGGTAGCACATCAAAACTTTATAGTCGTAAGGAGATACTTTAATGCTTAAAATTGACGATGCAGTGATTGGCTTCGGCGGCTTTTACAAGCGCAACGTTGGCTTCCGAGACTGGAGGTTTGTTTACGCGACGCTGGCTTCCCGCCGCCGGCGTTGGAACAGAGAACACGCTGGGCTGGTGGTGACTAGGCACAACTGTGGCTGCTGTTAAGGGATCAATGGTATTCCTAAAGTATTCCTGATAGCGCGCGCGAGGGGTGCGCGCTATCACGGGGAGCGAGCGCACGGCGGAGAGCAAACGCGCGTTCTGCGCCGTGCTCCATGAGAGGCTGCAGAATAGCGTCTTTTTCCTCCTTTACACTCACCATATATATAGAGCAAACGCGATTTCTTTCGTCGCGCGAAATGCCGTGGGAGGACGGGAGGGGAGGCGACGTTTAGCTGCGGCACCAAATGCGTATTTATATAAAAACGTTGCGAGGCGAGAAGGCGGTAAAGACTTCGAACGCTGCTCGACGAGTGTCCCGTTCTGAGCTCGTCGAAAACCTCCGAGCCGCCCCCAGAGGCACCGGCAACAGTCACCAACGCTGCGCGCGGTCGGCGCGTACGCGGGCAACGAGCGGACGCTCGCATCGTCGCACTTTCACTGCAAAAAAAAAAAAAAAAAAAGCCACAGGCTCCGCTAGGGACGAACGGAGAAAAACTGGAAACTCTACAACTCCTCGGTAGTACCTAGACACAGGCGAATCTTCAAAGAAGGAAAGTTCCTATGTGCATTTTCTTTTCTGCGCATGCACAGAGCAGGGCGCGCGTGAAGTTCAGGTCACCTCCCATGCCCCAACCGCTGCTGCAGCCGGCACCACCGACGCGCGTGACGTTATAGCCACAGATGCGCACAGGCGCCGTCGCCGCACTCTTCCCCCTACACATCTGCCGCCACACTCCTTCCTCCTCTTCCCACGAACGCGCATGACGTGATACCAGCAGAAGCGCAGGCCACGTGCGCAATCCTGTCCAATCGTATGATGGTCTCTATTCCTGTCCACAATACGGACGTAAGCCGCCCAGGTACCCCCTGGAAACGCATGCGGGGGCTAGAGGTACTTCGCTGTCATAAGCACTATTGGCGATCGAGCACCTTGGCTGCATGGTGGGCACTGACTGAACCTCGGATAGTGTCGATTTCGCCCCGCGTCGTCTGCTACCCGCTATGTGTTTACATGTGGGCGTACGACGCGCACATATATAAATACAATTTCATCCTTTGTTGTAACGTGGCCATAGAAGCTGGTCTTTATTTTTTACAGATGCATTGAAGCATTTAGCCTTGCACTGTCGTCATTGCGCTTTAATAAGATCAGTGACTGCCTATGTCGAGCGCGCGATGCGTGACCGTCGCACCCTCCGTTCGCCACAATCATGCCAATTTCATTGTCGCTTTGTGTCTCGAGTAAACCACAGAAAGCGTAAGCTGTTATGGGCTCATTCCAATAACCGTTTCGGTTCGCGATGATGCCGCCGCCGCTGGTGTTTAGCCGCCGTAACCGCTGTCGCTGGAAATACGAAACAAGTACGCGCTTCCCGCCGGGATTGAACCCGCGCCCGCTGCGTGGGAGCCAGATACCCTACAACTGAGCCACGCAAGCGCTTGCTTTCGGCCAGCGGAAATGCTGGCCGAAACCCAGAAAAGGCAAGCGCGCAGGGGTAGATGATCCGAGCCTCCGCGCCAGTATAGTGGCGCCATCTACGTAAGGTGCCTACAAACGCAGCGCGCGCAGGCGCAGACGACGATATGCGATTCAGACGAGGCGCGCAATCAACGCGCTGCCGAGCCTCCGCCAGTATGGTGGCGCCATCTAGTTAAGGTGCCTGCAAACGAGGTGTGCCCGACATGTAAGTTGCAGGTGTAAGGCTTAATCGGGCTCGGCAGACTGCTGTGCAGAGAGCATTACAAGCCGCAGCTCGCCGTCGACGCGGGGCGGACAGTTCAGATCGTTCTCGTCAAAACGAGGCGAACAGACTGCCGGGAGGACCCTGTTGTGCGCGGTGCCCAAATTGGAGCTACTATTGAGCCGCTCCACCAGCTTACGCTGCGACTCTACTGCGTGTGCCGCGCAGGCCTGGGACTTTTCCCCCTCGTCTTAAATAAATCAAGTGGTGTTGAAGGCCGCGCTATAGCGACCTGTTGCGATGTGTTGATCGCTCCCCATACTCTTGGATAGCACGCAACATGAACGAGGTGGCGTGAATGTCACTCGCAGTACTAAAATACGGCAGAAGCCATCTCACGATGACTGTCGGGTACCACTGACAACGTTTTGCCACTGTCGAAGCACCTTATATGAGGCGTGCATTGCAGCTGGACTCGGGCTTGCCTGTAAACGCTCTGAGCTGCGCCGCCGCGATGCCTGTGCTTGGCCTCCGAAATGCACGGCGCCTGACAACCGGGCTCCTCTATTTCTGGACGCGCTGCGCCGTCTAGTGGCACTGCCGCGAAGCCCGCGCGTGGCCTCGGAGACGAGAAGCGCCGCGAACGCTGAGAATTGTACCTTCGCACACTCAACGTGGCGCATACTCAGTAATCAAAGTCAGCGAGAGGTTCATTGAAGAGCGGCACATATTGCATTTGTAGCATGCCTTGCTGAAGCACCGAGCCCTGGAGACACCCGTGCGAAGTGGATTGCCCAGCACAGGAGAAATTTCGTCGGTCGACAACGTCATTGATCTTGTGTGTTCGATTCAACAACAGAAATCACCCAAACGCCTCTCAGTAGCGCTATTTTTAGACGTGAGGGGCGCTTATGATAATGTCTCTCATGAAGCCATTCTTGACGCGCTCGTGGTAGCTGAAATCGAAGGCGGTGGATTCGAAGCTACCTGAAATACAAAGGAGCTTCTTTGTATTTCCCGAGGATGGTCAATCTGGCGACCACTACACCAGCCGTGGAGTTCCACAAGATGGCGTTTTAAGCGCAGTTTTGTTCAGCCTGGCTTTGATTGGGCTGGCGGAATTCCCGCCACAGTCTGTCAGTCTGTCAATTTACGCAGATGACATCTGCATCTGGGCTTCCAGAGTAACTCGCCCGCAGGTTCGCGCAAGGTTACAAAAGGCTACACTGATGACGTCTACTTATCTTCAGAGACAAGGCCTCGGCGTTTCAACAGAAAAATGTGCATTAGTCGCCTTCAAGCGAAAATCGATGGCTGAATAATCATTATCATCATCATCGTCTGCCTATATTTATGTCCACTGCAGGACGAAGGCCTCTCCCTGCGATCTCCAATCACCCCTGTCTTGCGCTAGCTGATTCCAACTTGCGCCTGCAAATATTCTAACTTCATCACCCCACCTGGTTTCGACTGCGCTTCCTTTATCTTGGTACCCATTCTGTAACTCTATGGACCACCGGTTATCTATCCTGCATTACTTGGCCAGCCCATCTCAATTTTTTTTCTCTTAATGTCAGTTAGAATATCTGCTATCTCCGTTAGCATCTCTGATCCATACCGCTCTCGATCTTCGTGTCTCTTAACGTTAGTCCTAAGATTTTTCGTTCCATCGCCCTTTGTGAGGTCCTTAACTTGTTCTCGAGCTTCTTTGTTAACCTCCAAGTTTCTGCCCCATATGTTAGCACCGATAGAATGCAATGATTGTACACTTTTATTTTCAACGACAGTGGTAAGCTCCCAGTCAGGATTTGGCAATGCCTGCCGTATGCATTCCAACTCAATTTTATTCTTCTGTAAATTTCTTTCTCATGATCGGGATCCCCTGTGAGTAATTGACCTAGATAAACGTATTCCTTTGCAAGAGGCTGACTGGCGATCCTGAATTCTTGTTGCCTTGCCAGGCTATTAAACATTATCTTTGTCTTCTGCATATTAATCTTCAACCCCGCACTTTCTCGGTTAAGGACCTCAATCATTTGCTGTAATTCGTCCCCATTGTTGCTGAATAGGAGAATGTCATCTGCAAACCGACAGTGCCAACTGCAGCATATGTGGTGTTGAGGAAACCACCAGACATCTCTTATGTGACTGCCCCAGATACGAAGATGAGAAGAGTGCCCTTCGGACGGCTTTGGTACACTTAGACGACATGCCTTTTACGACGGTAAAGATCTTGGGCCCGTGGTCTCGTGCGTCTGCTATGTGCAGGGCTACAAAGGCGCTGTTTTTTGAAGTGCACCGGCATGTATGAGTGCCTGTGACTAACTGGGCGCTGTTGACTGTGCAAGCGTGCAGGATGTGACCTTCTCTCTTCCTTTTCTCCCACTTCCCCAGTGCAGGGTGGCCTACCGGGCTCAGCCTGGTTAACCTCCCCGCCTTTCCCTTGTGTCTCTCTCGGCCTGCCGAATGGTTCATTAGGCTGGTCGAACTGTAGCCGGGCTCTGCTGCTATAGTACTTCCCACGGCGCCGTCTGTCGGCGCCACTGTAAGGTTAATGGGGTGTACGCACTTACATCAGAGGTTCATTGAAGAGCAGCGCTCAACGTGAGCGTTCGTTAAGGAGCGGTACTAGTGCCGGTGTCGAAGAAGAGCGGCGCATATGGGTAAACACCGCGCCGCACCCAGTGGCCCAAGCTGGTATCAGAGGGGGTTGCTTTCGAACCCTGAGCCGCCACCCATCCGACCATTGCATAACACAGGTTCGCACGAAAACAATTAGAGGCATCGATAGATAGATAGATAGATAGATAGATAGATAGATAGATAGATAGATAGATAGATAGATAGATAGATAGATAGATAGATAGATAGATAGATAGATAGATAGATAGATAGATAGATAGATAGATACACACGCAGGTAGTCCCAAAAAGTGTGTCAAGTAGCCTATCGAGTCTTACATTTTGTAGTACGATAATTGCATAACTCTCGACTAATGGTCACACGGCGGCCTGATGTGTTCCTTTAGTATGTGGTTCGGATGCCACGAAGGTGAGGTTATTTTGCCTCGCAAGTAAATCGCAGTCTTTTGTGTTTTGACTCGTTGCTACAAAAGGGAAGCCGAAATGGGGTATTATAGCGGGGATAATGTGTGACGGCAGTCTCAAGTCACAGGACGTGATAACACTGAGTTGAAAGGCGATTTCTATAATTTCCTTTAGCTCTTCAGTGTGGAGTAGTTAGCTGGAGGGAAAACAGCGGCCATTATTAGCTGAAATGAAACAACCTAATAATTTTAGCCTCTCAAATAACTACAATATTTGCGCGTAACCATACACGTGGAGCTGCGGGCTTAAATCACGTTATTTTTTTTCTGTTATTGCGATAAAAATGTACTCGTCTGAAGCAACCTGGCGAACCTGCGGTCAATCACAGTGGCCTAGCTTGTTTAATCCAAGTCATTACCTGTTTGCATTTTACAGCAATTAACAGAAAAGCGAGCAGAAACGGAGATGTGCGCCTACAATTGGCGATGTAAAGTGCTCCTATAGCCTGTGAGCCAAATATTATTGCATTGCGTGCAGCAGGGAAATCTCGTCTCAAAAGCCGTGCAAAATCACTCGCTCCCGCTTCCGCAATGTCGTCGTCATCGCAAGCAGCTGGACCCACAACACCTATTGGCTGATTTGGTGATCGCGAAAATATTCTCAGTAATGCAGTTATTCGTTTGAGGTAAATAAACGAAAAATATATTTATGTCTGTGATCTCAAATAAAAGACCAGAAAAACCACTGCCCGCCCGCGGTCACGGCAGTTGCGCGTCGGTGTGTCTGCTGCGCGTGGCCGCCGAGATGAAATGCGTGGCCGCTATTGCGGGGCGTTTCAACCTTAGGGCGGCATTTCTTCCTTTTAGGCCGTCTCCGCTGTGAGCCTCTCATCGGTTCGCTAATTACGTCTCTTCGTTTGTGCTGCAAGAATTCTGCGAAAAAGTTTTGCTGGCAGAGCACTCGTGAGGCGACGTATGATTTCATAGTGATGTCATTCTATGATTAGTTAGAAACGTGTTTCAGGGCCCCTCACCAGGTCACTAGCAAATTTTGGTTATACGCTGGGAGTTGTTGCGTGCCCTCGAAGGAGTGTGCTGCCGCAACAGTGTTTCAGAGTAGTTCATTAATAGCAGAGATAGAAATATTTCAAGTGGCGCGAACCCATGATTTCAGGAGGCGAGCGCGTCACCGCCAACAACATGCCCCGTCTAGCCTTCGCAAACAAAATTCATTCCCTGCGTTCTCCCATGCCGGAGGATCGCGTGACGAATACGTCACGGGCCCCGCCCCCCCCCCCCCCTCTTTTTTTTTTCTTGCGTTTTTTGCTGAGTGGCACACTTCTGGTGACGGTCTCGCGCGCGATGTGTTGCGTTTGTGTCGTTTCGCGCAGCGGACGATTTGGCGCGTTCTGCACGACAACACCTTATCAGTGCCACAACCACGGGCAGTGAGGCAGGTGGGATAGGATGAAAGAGCATGATCGCGACCCTGGAACACGGTAGAAAATGACATAGTTTCGTTCGTGGCGCGCGCGACTGCGCGTCGTGTGAACAAGCAGACGAAACGTAAGTACATTTCTCTTGCTACGATACGAAGTAAAACGAGAACACGCACACATTCGGCTTGTGTTTTATTGCGATAGCAATTATATGGACACTTCAACCGGATTTCTGCCGTCGGCGTCGCCGTCGCCGTGAGGTTTCCTATAGATAAAATCTTCGCCGCGCGCCGTATGCCCGAGCGGAAGCGTGCGGGGACGCGCGCTATCACGGAGAGCGAACGCACTCAATCTCCCACGCGCAAGCAAGGAAGCAGGAAGCCAGCGCCGGAGGGAGCAAGGGGGGGGGGGGACGCACTTCTCTGCCAACAACCGCGCTCGTCGCTCGCTCGCACCGTCTCTTATCTCCACACGGCTCTGACCTTTATGCGCCGTGCATTCGCCGCTCAGTTTCCGTTGAAGCGATAAACCGCACGTACCTTCGCCCGCGGCGGCGTATGCTTGCTGCCAGCGTTTTGACAGTCGTCTGCTGTCATTCAGTGTGATCTCTTCGTGTTTGTGCGCGCTCACACCACGCTTGTTCATTCAGTTCGTAATAGTCGGGCCACATTTTCCAACGCACGCTACACATGCAATGCAGCCCGGATCGGCAGTGCAGCGCTACAGGTGTGTCCCTTCGCACGCGCTGCCCACGGGAAGCGCTTCTCATCAACACCACCGTTTCACACGTGCCTTCTCGCGGTCATCGAGTCTCTCTTCATGTCGGTCTACTTACGCCGCAGCACACCTGCTTACTTAATCAGCTCATGTTTGCTACAATTCATATTGCTACCAAAGCCGCTCACCTTACTTCGTATGACATTGCTGTGTTGCTATCGCATTCATTGCTTCGCCCTTAGGACGAAACTGTGTCATTTTTTTAATATTTCTCGAAACTTTAATTTGTCTGTTGAAGCAAGAGACTAAACAAATAACTGATGTGGCCTCGAATAATTCTCGAAGTGTCACGTGCCCATGTATGCGACGTCACAGCACTGCCATGTAGTACGTATATACGTCGACTCTCCCGCTGCAGAAGCGCGGCGCCCGCGAGGAGAAGGACCGTTTGGTTTGAAATTTAAACTCTTTCCGCGGTGTGTATAGGATGTAAACACTTAGCAGACACGATCGTTAGCGCGCATTGTATGCACTGCGCTTTGTTAGCTCAAAATGGCCAGACCTGCTGAGGGGCCCTTTAATAGATGCACGTAATTTAGTCCTCAACTGGACGTCCGACTAAATGAGACGCTTGCAAATGATAAACATGTGAATTCCTTCGGTTGTCTGGTGCACATGCAGTGTCACTAATGAAACCCAAGAAGAACAGGCCACAACATGCGAGCAGAGTTCGTCGAAGGAGCCAAGTGTGAGACCACAGCACCTTGCGTTAGCGGTATGCAAACATAGTGAGACTGGCCAGAAATAAATTGCTTTGTCTAAACTGACGCACAAAATGCATAATCTTTCTAGGGGTTCAAAACGCAAACGTTTCCTTCAAGTCGCACAAATTTCGGATATAGGCTGGCGAAATGCCAGATATTACTGTTAATTGAATGACTCGAAATTATTTAGCAATAGCTATCTGCGCCGTGCGTTCACGCAGGAACATATGCCTGCGCGCAACAACCGTGACTCTTCTGCAGCGAAATCATTCGCCTCACTTGTTCCGGTATCTCTCTCTCTCTCTCAAGACTCCAATAAGTGTTGTTGTTCCTTATATTCTAACTGAAACAATTGTACGACAATTTAGAATTACAAATTGTCGAATCGAGTATGAATCGAATAGCAGAATCATTTTGATTCTTATTCGAAATTTTTAATATTCGCGCATTTTTAGTTGGAGGAGAAGGAAGGGAACATCTTGAAAAGTGAGTATAATGTTGCGGTACACTGGGCCAATTTACAAATTGCAGTATATCGGCTTCCCCGCAAGGTTCCCTGCAGCACTCTGAAGGCCGCCTTTCAGCACAATAGCGAATCCGTCTTCAAGGGCCATGATATCGAAGCCTGCATCACCGGTTTCTGGCACACACACCCTTGGTCTCTGCGCGCACTTGCTGCGCAGACGTCTTAAATGATTGCTACCCTTGTCGTGCAGTGAAGCATATTGAAAATGTCAAACCAGCTGACTGGATGCCTTTTACGGGTCTGCTTATTCTTGACCGAGACTAAAGCTGGCGATTAGGAAATGCCTTCTGGCGTAGTGCCATCGTTCGTAGCCAACCGGCTGAATTTAGCAGGCCTCGTGCGTAACAGAGATGGTGCACGGTGGAGTTTTCAAGGAGCGAGCTTTGCTGCAAACGAGCGCTGTTCTCTCCCAGCCGCCATTTCCACGCTGTGCTTCCCAAGAGCCGTCGTGTATTTTCTCTTCCATCTTCTGGACTTGCGATCATGGGTGCAAGCGTCTATGTATTCTCTGTTGTTCCCCGGCAGCGGTGCTTCGAGCCGGGAGTGTTGCGCACTCGCCTGGGCTGGCAGCGCGTGTGCTCGCTCGGTGCGGCATCACCTGCTGCGAAAATGACCACCTGTCCCGCACTGGGACGACGATTGTTGTTTGATTGGCCGCCCGTGCTTCTTCCCCCGCAACTGCGAGCGGTGTTTTCACTCGCAGCCCTCCGCATGGATCGCATCCTCGCGGATTCCCATCGCGAGCGCCGGTGAGCAGCCGCCGCTTGCCCGATGTTGTCGGCTCCGTTTGCTCTTTTCCCCGCTGTGGATTTGCTTCGCGTGTGTGTGCTCTTTTCGTAGTAGCGTTATCGATGCGCGAACGAGAGAATTGTTACTGTCACGCTTGGCCAGTCAAATGTCCAGGTAGCGAACTAAATGGATTCACCATAGATTATTAATGCCAAACGTTCTTTGGCTCATCCCAGACATTTTGGGGTACATCAAAGAGGTGGGCCAGCATAAACTTATTCGAATACGAATGGAACGCGAATATTAAGTATCGTGTCGAATATCGATTAGTCATACGCAGACGCATAATTTTATAACGGGAATACTTATTACGGTATGTTTAGGTACTATAGTGTAAAAAATAAAACTAGTTATCAGGGACAAATGCACAGGTTTAAACGCAAGATCACTAATTATTGTAGCAAGAAAAACTGCAAGTAGCTTCTCCACAACTTTAGAGGCGGGTTGCAAACAATCTTTCCAAGAAAAAATTGCTGCTGTATGACTAGCTTTGAAGCCCGAGCGCGCGCAGTCCCGCCGCGGCTGCCGCATTTCGGTGTGCTGTCCATTGGGTGCACGTTAAAGAACCCCAAGTGGTTAAAATGAATCCTGAGTCCCTCACTTCGGCGTGCCTGGTAATAAAATGGTGGTTTTGGCACGTAACGTCCCAGAAAAAAAAAAGAAAGTCTACCTTTCCAAAAAAGTTAAATGAATGGTGGCCGAAAAAAAGGTCGAAAGTTGTAAAAAAAAGTTTAAGGATTTGTGTGCCGTTTACACTCGTAAAATGGCCCATTGCAAGGAAAGTATAACATGTTGTAAAGTAAGATATAATACTTCTCCGTGACCACACGGCCACACTAAATGACAGGATACCAGCAGAAATCGCAAATTGTAATGTAGGCTTCCGCTGGGAAACCGAAAACAAAGCTTGCATTGCCCGTTTTGTTTCCGCATTGCTTCGAGCGCGTTGTTGTTGCCTCACTTCTGATAAATTGCGATACAATGTTTGGCACACCTTTTGTGACAGCCTACAAGGAACACTCAGCACCAAGAAAACCTGGCACCTCCTACGCGCTCTCTTAGCTACCGACCGCACCAAAACGCAACAAAGGCAAGATCTGCGCAGACTAATCCACAACCACGCTGGATCGGAGCACGATCTCCTTCGTGAACTTCAGCATAAACTTAGCAGCGACAAGCCCTCTTCGTCGGCGAGTGGCAAGGCGTACGACGGCGCACCAAACCCAGACCTTGATCGACCATTCACGCAAGTAGAGCTCCACGCAGCCTTAGCCAAACTCACTAGAAAAACTAGTCCCGGCAAGGACAGAATCACTAATATGCTCCTACGCAACCTCCCGCAATCGGCCTCAACAGCACTGATCCAGTACTACAACCTACCAGCAGCCTGGAAGCATTCGGAGGTCACTATGATCCCCAAACCCAACAAACCACTTCGCATTGAAAACCTCCGTCCCATCTCCCTCACGTCCTGCGTGGGCAAACCTCGAGAGCAGTAGTGCACGACCGGTTAACCCCATACCTCGAGGAGAACGGATACTTGCTGCACACCATGTTCGGTGTGCGGCAACAGCACTTGTCCACGCAGGATGTACTCCTGCTCCTCAAGGAAGACCTGCTCGACTACCTTGATCGCAGAGGCAAATCAGCAATCCTGGCAATCGACGTAAAACGCGCATTCGACAACGTAAGCCACGAAGCTATCCTCCGCAACCTCGAAGATACAGGCTGTGGAGCCCGGATCTATAACTACATCACCAACTTTTTGATACACCGAACAGCAACAGTAGGCGTCTGCAATCTCCGCAGTGATAAATTTCGGCTACCCAACAAAGGAACTCCACAAGGATCGGTGATTTCACCGCTCCTTTTCATTATCGCAGTGATCAAGCTGCCAAAACAACTCAATGCCATCCCAAACCTATGTCATGTCCTTTACGCCGACGACATCACACTATGGACCAAAGCACCTACTACTGGACAACAAGAACGCCGTCTAGAAGAAGCCATCGAAGCTACCTCCGAGCCTGCGGTCTCCAATGCGCAGCCGAAAAGTCGGAGGTCTCGTGCTCAGAGCACAGACGCGAGGACGATCGCCCAACTATATCGAACCCGATCCTAGCGTCTCCCTCAACGGAACCAAAATCCCTACAGTCGACTCCCTTCGCGTACTCGGTCTTCACATTCACAAGCACGGATCAGAAGCGGCCACTCTCCCGCGTCTCCAACGTACACTGTCACAAGTTACGCACCTCGTCACGAGGAGAACGAACCACAGAAGCGGACTTAAGGAGGAAGACACGCTAAAGATAATTCAAGCTCTCCTAGCTAGCCGTATCAGCTACGGCACCCCCAACTGACACTCAAGCCGGCTGAAATCAAGAAACTGAATGTCATCATTCGAAAGGCAATCAAAGTAGCCTTGACCCTCCCACCCACGGCATCAACGGAGAAACTCCTTAAGCTCGGCGTCCACAATACGTGGGAAGAGCTCTCCGAGGCTCATAAAATCAGCCAACTAGAGCGGCTCAAGCTCACACCCACCGGACGTGAAGTTTTGCGCTACCTCAACTACAGTGAAAGCTACACTGCCGAAACAGACCAGAAAGCAAGAATTTCACCCGCACTCCGTGAGTGTATCAGCGTTGCGCGCATACCGCGCAATATGCATCCGACTTACCATAAAGAGCGTCGGCAAAGCAGAATCCGCGCACTCAGCAAGAAATACGTGACAAACCCTGATACGAGGTTGTCACAGACCCCGTGAACGAGGCGCAGACGCCGGACCACATTACAAAGCTGACTTATCAGCTTCCGAAAATAATCCCACGAAAGCAAGGACAATTAAGAATGGGCCCTCTGGTGCGCCAGCGAAAGCCGGTTGCTGTCCAAAGACCGAGTCAGAGCCCAGAGTAGTCAAAAGACAACAAAAAATATTCTTCACACAAGGCAGTTACACACGCACACACTTGCACACCTATAGGCTAGACACAACACAATACAATTCAGATGCGTATCCACAAAACACAGGAAAATAATTAACGACAAGCTCTAAGAGTCCAACACGTAAAGTACAAAATGGATAGGAACACTAAGTGCCTAGTCGCATTCACCCGTGCTGGTCTTGGAATCAGACGATCTCGGCGTACCCCGGGGCAAATCTCGAAGAAGGAACTTCTTCCGGAAATGCAGGCGCTCGATGAACTCGTCGACTATCTTGCCGGGGAATCCCCTTCCGCGGACGCTCGGTCTTCACGTTACATCACTTCACCGGTGCGGACTGAACTCTGCTGATGATTCTCGCACGGCGGTTATATAGCTTCCACAGGCGTTCTCGAACTTTCCTATCGGAGTCGTGATCTCGTAGCATGGCCAAAGCCTGGGAATCTTCGAGTCTTTTTTCGTACCTTAGACCGCCGCCGTCGTAGCGTCGTCGAGGGGGGGGCGATGACTCATGCTGTTGGCGCACGCTCACGCTGTAGTTATCTCTCTCGACTCGCCGGGTGAGAAGGTGTCTCGGAACCCGCTCTCTCTCTCTCTCTCTCTCTCTGTGGTTACCGTCGCTTCGTCTATGCTTCTAGACGTCTAGACTCTGTTGGTCGCGTCACCAGCTGTTTGAGGCGTATGCGCTCTCCCCCTCTGTTGAAGTTGCCGTGGGGCCGGCGTGTTCTTTCGCTGGCTTGGATGACACGCGGCGCGCGCTTTGATTACGCGCTCTTTTGTGACAGAGGTACACTGATGCTGCCCGGTATATTAAACGAAACGCCTTTGCTCTAAGTGTCACGGATCACCAAGGCAAAGAACTCGCCGCTGTCACCATCCGGGCAAGAGCCGCCGAGACTGCGAAGGAAACGGCAAGTCGCTCTGGCGATAACAACTTGCCTTGAAGCAGCCGTAATCCTCACTGATTCCCAAGCAGCAGCTCGCTACTATCAAAAAGTACGCGTATCAGAAACCGCACTGAAGATACTTCAAAATCACATCGCACGCGGCCCGCTCCTCGAAACCCACATCAACTGGATTCCAGGCCATCAGGGCATGACAGGAAATGAGGCGGCACACGCCGCTGCCCGCGAGCATACCAGCCGGGCTTTCTTGCCATCCCACAGTAGGCCGGCCACCAACATTGATGACATCGCCCTAAAGTACTCGGAGCTTCTACAACACCACCGACTCAGTCGAAGAACGTACCCATCACCACACAAGAAGCTGAGCAAAGAGGAAGGAGACATCCTCCGCCGCCTACAGAAAAACACCTATGTACACGGAATAATCATGCACAGACTCTACCCTACGCAGTACTCGTACACATTCACCAACTGTGACGTCCCAGACACCCTGGAACACATGGTCCAGGATTGCCCACTGCGTGACACATCCCCAGACTCCAGCTCCCAAGCTCAACATGATGACACAAGACAAGAAGAGCACCCCAACTCAGCGCACTTCAATACCACCACTGAAACGGGGGAGGCGAAGCTTTCCTCTGACGACCTGGAGTCTGGACGACCAACGCAGTCTTGTCGCCCGGGCCAAGGAGGCAGCCCAAGCCAGAGGGTTCCTGGAATAAGGAATCCTCCCACCTAGGGTGAGCCGGGTCTTGACTCGGATTACCGTTCTAGAAAATTCAAGTTTATTTCTCTCTCTCTCTCTCTCTCTCTGTTTAGCAGACGTGGAATATAATCAGACGTTACCATTCGGCTGTGGCGATATATTTAGGTAGCTTTAAAATACAGAATAGTTCATTTTTGAATACGAATACTAATAGCTAGTGTGCAGTATTCGATCCGTATTTGAAGTTCTGGTAAGTAAGTAGGTAAGTGCATTCCTGCCTCGGCCTCTTTAATGTAAACGAGATGCGAGTGTCCGATGTTGGAGTCGAACCAGCACGCAGCCCGATGCTCGTTGGGCCTCACTCGCACGCGTAATGTAGACCTGGGGCGGCATTCTGTAAGAGTCTACTTAGTGGGCTGTCCATTTCGACTGTCGCTGATTGGCTGCTGCTTGACGTGCAGGAAGGTGCCAGCCAGTCTCCTTCCTGCACGTGAAGCAGCAGCCAATCATCGACAGCCGAAACGGACAGTCCACTACGTAGACTTACAGAATACCGCCCCTGTTCTCGTGCCCAGCCCCGCGAAGCATTTGGTACGCGCGCGTCAGGCCCCCATTTCTTACCCTGTGGCAGCTAGCGCGCTTGGGGACGCTGTGTTCGGCTGCACCGACTTCGACATCGGCTAATATTCCCCTTTCCCTGTAGCAGCTAACGCCACGTTTCATCTGTGCTACCTTCTCGATCGGACCACTCATGGTAGATGTTATTTGCGCACCGATTGAAACGACAGTGTCTGTCCTTTCTAGTACTCGTGTCAAGTGCTGCGCAAGTAACATTTACCGTGAATTTTTACCAACCAGCCCGAAGCCATTCCCTTTTTTCAACGTTTCTTCGTATGCGAGTACAAGGTTCATCGTCTTTTTAACATAGACCCCATGACATAGACATAAATATACGTAGATTATTAAAAAAATGTCACAGTTTCGCCCTAAGGGCGAAGCAATGAATGCGATAGCAACACAGCAATGTCATACGAAGTAAGGTGAGTGGCTTTGGTAGCAATATGAATTGTAGTAAACATGAGCTGATTAAGTAAGCAGGTGTGCTGCGGCGTAAGTAGACCGACATGAAGAGAGACTCGATGACCACGAGAAGGCGCGTGTGAAACGGTGGTGTTGATGACAAGCGCTTCCCGTGGGCAGCGCGTGCGAAGGGACACACCTGTAGCGCTGCACTGCCGACCCGGGCAGCATTGCATGTGTAGCGTGCGTTGGAAAATGTGGCCTGACTATTACTAACTGATTGAACAAGCGTGGTGTGAGCGCGCACAAACAAACATGAATAGATCACACTGAATGACTGCAGACAACGACTGTCAAAACGCTGGCAGCAAGCGCATACGCCGCAGCAACGGGCGAAGGTACGTGCGGTCTATCGCTTCAACGGAAACTGAGCGGCGAATGCACGGCGCATAAAGGTCAGAGCCGTGTGGAGATAAGCGACGGTGCGAGCGAGCGATGAGCGCGGTTGTTGGCAGCTTTAGTTGGCAGAGTAGAAGTGCGCCCCCCCCCCCCCCCCGCTCGCTCCCGCTTCCTTGCTTGCGTGTGGGAGATTGAGTGCGTTCGCTCTCCGTGATAGCGCGCGTCCCCGCACGCTTCCGCTCGGGCATACGGCGCGCGTCGAAGATTTTATCTATAGGGAACCTCACGGCGACGACGACGCCGACCCCGACGGCAGAAATCCGGTTGAAGTGTCCATATAATTGCTATCGCAATAAAAATTTTACAGTGAAGCTGTTAAGGGCTTAGTCTTCGATGGTCGCGTCCGGATGTAGAAAAAAACTCTCATTGGCCGTATGCTGTATGTGCGAGTGAAAGACGCGAGCTTTCACGGGGAGTGAACGCACGGCGGAGAGCAAACGCCACTTCTTCCGTCGCGCGAATGGCCGTGGGGGGACATGAGGGAGGGAGGGGAGGCGACGTTTAGCTGCGGCACCAAATGCGTATCTTGTGACCGGGCGCAAAGGGAACTTGCGACTCAATCACCCATGCGAAAGGAGGAAAGCGGGAAGGCAGTGCGGGAGGTAGGGAGTGTGGCTTTTGCTCTGCGAGCAACTTGTACTTTGCGCGGCACCGGGCGGTCGCGCGCACCGTATCTTGAAAGCGATCTGCAGCACGGCTCCTACCTTTGTATGCGCTGTGCTTTCGCCGCGCAGTTTCCGATGAAGCGATAGACCGCATGGACCTTCGCTCGCTGCTGCTGGCGCGCAGAATTGTTGTCGATGGCGACGGCGTTTTGCCCGCGTTCGCGCCGAACGCGCGAGGCGTTGGTGACGTGTTTATGAAGAACGTGCCAAGCTTTGCCGGACACCCTATGGCGGTGTACCATAGCAACCATAAGGTCATGGTCCCTGTGGTCACTAAATAAATGAAAACCAATGGATCATATATATTTCTCATTCTTTAATAGTTCAAATAACCAATTACACCATCACATCTTAATAGTTATAATTGGAAACACATAATTCCCACCACAGTACAGCTTGGCTGGTCTTCCATCTCCGCCCCAGTGGATGGGCTGACAGTATTTTTTTTGGAGATGACGTCACTATGCGTGTTTCTATTGCCTTGCGCCCGTGCAATAGGTACGTAGAACCCTACAGTGGACATGTCGTCGCGTCGAACGGTCAGAGTAGAAATGATGCCGTCGCTGTCACACGATCGCTGTTACCGCCGCTGTAGTCGTCTTGCTGCGGTCGTCACAGTCACACCCACATCACACCAAAGCGGCTCGACTTACATGAATATCTTGGTACACCTCGCAACCCATTGAGGAAGCACAAACAATGCAGCCAGCAGCTACCTGCAAAATGAATCGCATAACATCGATTCCCAGAGTTCGCGAGGTTCGCAGAATGTAATAAATAAATAAATAAATAAATAAATAAATAAATAAATAAATAAATAAATAAATAAATAAATAAATAAATAAATAAATAAATAAATAATAAATAAATAAATAAATAAATAAATAAATAAATAAATAAATAAATCGAATGTTTATCATAGTAGTCAGGAACAGCCACAGAGCCTTTGTACTGGTGCACTTGGAAAGTAATACGTGATACAAAATGTACAGAAGAGACAAATTGTGGTATGCAAAGAATGTGAGGTAGAGGAAGAAATAGGGACAAAGAAAATGATGGAGTGGTCTGGTCGTAAAAGAGTGTTAATAACACATGTACAAAACATACGGACTGAACGCTGAAATATGTGAGTGCTGGCAGAAGACAAGTGATTTTTCCAAGTAGATTTATAGAGCAGTGGCTAGTGCAACAAGGTCACGCAGGAAACGCAGAACGCTGCCTGGTGTAATTTTGCGACACGAAAAACTGTACATGATGAAAAAGCTCTGGGCAATGTATTGTGCCGTGAACCACCTTATAAAGGAGCAAAAAGGTCTTATGTAACATTTCTTCATTTTAGATGTGTGAGTGGAAGTATACTTGAAAGGGCTTTACTACGGTCCCTAGAACGGCAAAAGCGGTGCTTGAAAAAAGATACGAGTTTATTCCGGATCCATTCAATAAGCTCACAATTAGATTTGCACGTTCCGCCCCATAGCGGAAGGCACACACAATAGCGGAAGGCACACAGCAGAATACAGTTTCAGAAAGGCAGCTGGGGAGTGAAAGTCATGTAATATTCGACAAACAATGCCAAGAGCGCGGATGACACATTGTTTGACATGTCTAACGTGCGATGAGAAGCATGGCGTTTTGTCGAAGCGCACACCAAGACCTTTCATTTCATCGAGCCTGGACCATCATGAAGAGTGTACGAAAAGTGCGCACGGTGGGTTTTTGTCGTATAATCCAATACCATAGATTTGGAAACAGTTAAGCGTACCTTGTTGTCTCTGCGCTAGAAGGCGCCGAGGGTTCGTAGGGAAACGCGACAGAGGAGTCCCGGTGCAGCCTCATACATATCTCGTTTCGAGGGTGGCAATACATTGTGTGTCGCTATATTGATATAGTGCTAACGCATTACCGTCCACAGTCAGCATGAGGTGGGTTCTGCCGCAATTTTTTATTACGTGCTGCGAGTTTTATCTTCTTAAATGCAAGCATTAGGTGGCGCCTTAGTTAGCTACGCACCATCGAGTCGCTTTCGACCCTTGGTGACATCGCGAACGTAAGAACGCCAATGAGATCTACTTAAGACAAGTTCTGATCGCCGAAAAACTTGGTTGCAGTCTGAAAGATCCCACGTTTGGCCATCTCGTGCACTATCGCCCCGCTTTCGCCTACTTTGAACTACTAGCATTAATTAAGTTCCTTTCAATTCGCCCAAGTGAGGGATCTGTTTGCTTTACTTACGATGTTTCATGATGTGTGGTTCCCAGCTTAGGTATGATGTCTGTAAAACGAATCAGCGAATGCAAAGAAAAAGCAAATCAACTCCTGGCGGTTGTTGGGCATATACCATACACAGGCCGACCACATCAAACGTTATCGTTGTTGAATAAAATACAGGGACAGTCGAAAGGGCGCTGTCTTCCAAGATCTCCGCGCACCATGGCGTGTTTGTATTTCATGGCCAGCACAGTGCAGGCACCCGAACCACTCGTTTCTTGTTTTTCTTGCGAGGCTCTGATAGACGTTTGGCGCCTGCTGCTGTGGAAGCGCATATGTAATTCTGCCCTGTCGAAATGACGGTTAGCGGCAGAACAACACTCGGCGGGAGGCTTATTTCCTCTCTCCACCTTAGGCGCACAGGCTGACGGAGAAAGGAAATCCCCCACACCACTCGAAGACGTGAAACCAAATCCTTCCGGGTGATACGCGCGGCCATTTGCATAATCCCCAGCGGCGCGGGCCTCTCTCCGCTTCGACCCGCCGCGCTGTCGAATGGTCACGCAGTGAGTGGGATCGTTCAACGCTGCGAGTTTGTTTTCGCACCGCAGTTCCTAATAATGGCGGCATTTTTTGTACTTTGCAAATAATTGATAATCGAACCACCACACTATCCCTTATTATATGCAAAGCGATACTTCAGCTACTGAACACCCCAATTCGCTGATTAATAATATTCATTACTATTAATGCGGTTATCCTGTCCTATACTAAATGTGATGCGTTTCTACTGGCACTGCTGCTGAGCGTTCATGTGGAGGCTAAACGGGGGCCGAACACCACTCATCTTTTAGCTCAGCTTAGTGACTGATAGAACAGCATTCGAAAAAGGCTCGACAACATAAACGCTACGGGTAGTCGAAGAACCATCTCTACGCATCTAAGAAGCCAGGATCACAGATCTCAGAAAGACCGTGAAGCTTTTGGTGGCAAAGCTCGTTGATTTCCAAGATCCGAGAAGGTGGAACCACCTAGTGGTGTTCCAGAGAGGACCGATGAAGCTGCACAACTCACCGACGGTGTAGTGGGTTCGACAGTACCTCGAGTAAAGGATTTGTAGGCTTGGAGGGCGGCAGCACGGTGCTAATAACGGCCGGGAAAAGTTTCTAAATATCCCGGCAGAGCCAACCTTTCGTTGATGTATTATTAAGCGATGGCTTGCGCATTACGACAAGACACGCGCTGCAGATTTTAAAGGCGCCGATGTCATAGAGTTTCATACAATACGGGAGCTGGGAATGGTGGGTAGCACATGGATTTGCCTAAACTTCGCCCTTCTGGCTTTAAATGGCTTCGTGACTTTTCAAGGTGATCGTTTTCAAGAAGTATAATTAAATGAATTTTCTTCTTTAAATTGGCAGCACTCGAGCTCAGGACCTCAAGCACAGAAGCCCAATACTTAAACCATTACGCCACGGACGCGTGGACGAGCTGCAGTCAATGGTGATTATGGGTGCTCTTGTTACCTTCTGCGTTGAAGTATAATTAGCTTTGAAAGTTAGTCCAATTTAGGCCCAGACTAAGCGCAATAAACGAAGCCACAAGATCGTCTGTAGCATCAAGCACGAATATCCGTGTACTCCCCATCGTTCCCATGGTGGCTGAACGATCGTAGCGCCACAAAGTTCGCTCTATAGTAGAGTGTGCCTGCCTGCCTGCGTCTTGGTGCTCCTATGGTCGTTTCGTTAACTTGGTAGGTACCAAAATTGGCATAGTATGACAAGAGTGTATGACGAACATAAATGCACGCCATGAAATGAATCATGACATGCCTGTCACGTAGGTCATGAAGCAGCTAGTCGCCTACGCCTTGGTGCTCTCATGGTTGTTTCGTTAACTTGGTAGGCTCCCCGCACACTGCTTCGCATATAACATTGATTTGCACAGGGCGTGGGATCTGCCGTCTTTTTTGGTCTACGCGATCGGTCTACGCACGCAGCGATCCGCTGGAAACTAGCGAACGTACCTATGCAGTGTGTGACGTCACCTGCCAAAGAGACACACCCATTGGCTATTAAACGCAGCTGGGGCACGCCGGCGATACACTCTTGCTTTTTATTACGGTGTTTCTGGTCTACGTGCTCGGTCTACGCACGCAGCGATCCGCTGGAAACAAGCGTATAACAACCAAATGCAGCGCGTACCCAGGTTACAGGACAATGCTGCGCCTGACGCGCGCTGCCTTTTTTAGGGTGACACAGTGTTTGGTGATTCTTTACGCGAAACAATCCGCAGCGAAAATAAGCAGAGGGCGCTTGAAGAACGGCGCGGCCCCTTTGAAGTGCTCCGTTCCCGGTGGCTGCTCGCGGAACGCATTAATTATTCATTGGCGCCAGCAGGGAACCCTCCCTCTACATAGCTCGATTGTTATCCCGTTCATTTCGGCAGGCACTCGAGCCGCAAGAGTACGTCATCAGTAGCAGAACGGCCAGAGTATATTAGGCCCCGGAAGAGAGAACGTGAAAATAGTACGCTTTGGTATCGGTACAGTACTGCAGAGCGGATGAGGCGAAGTGAAGCAAACAGCGATTTGCAATCGCCGACTGTCCGGCCCTTCAACGGCATAGCCTGCAGTGCAAAACAATAAGAGGCGTCTGATTGCAGTTGTGTGGCTCTGGCCCTTCTCTGAGAACGCACTACCAGCAGCTTGTTATGATGCTGTTTTATTCACCTTTGCTCATGTTGCATACATCGGCGCAGGCAGTCTGAAAATTGATTGGCCAACAAGGTCAGTACAGGAGCATGAGCGCCTCGGCACGTGACGGCACCGTGCTATTCACGCTATGTGACTTTCTCCGCCGAAGCCGTTCGTGCTTGCCTTCGTCGCCCTCAGTCCTGTGTGTGTGAAATGCGTATTTCCGGGGTGCATCGCGGAGGATGCGTCGGCTACGCCCAAGCAGTGCATTCCTCGATGCTCGTCCACGCTATATATGCACATTCTTCGCCCCTCGCTGCGCTCGACACTCGACCGCCGTCGGACAGCTGTCATCTTCGGTGATGTCACGACGTCCACGCGCGCAACTTCTCGGCCTGCTACACGAATGTGCCGCCTCCTTGGACTGCCATATCATGTCGGCCGCTCTGCCACCATTTCGCACGGCATCGACACCGGTTCGGAGCCCCGGCAGCGTCCTCGCCGTGCTGAAGGCCGCGTCATCGACGAACAAGTGAGCGATATGCTTGGGCGTGGCATGCTTCAGCCGTACCATAGCCCGTGGGACATTGCCAATCATCCACGTAATGAAGGAATATGGCTCTATTAGCTTCTGCGTTGATTACAGACGTCCTAACAAAATTACGCGCAATGACGTATATCCCCTACCGCGCGTAGACAATGCTTTTGACTGTTTGCAATGCGCCAAGTTCTTTTCCTCTTGGACTTGAGATCCGGATATTGGCAAGTCCCCATCAAAAACCGCCTTCGTCACACCAGACGGCTTATACGAATTTATTGTCATGCCATTCGGCCTATGTTATGTGCCCGCTACTTTCGAGCGCATAATAGGCAGCATCTTGCAATTTCTCAAGTGGCACACGTGTTTGTGCTACCTATGATCTTGTCTTCTTGCCTGATTTCGTGAGTCATCGTCAACGACTGTGGTACTAAGCTGTCTTACCAAGGCTAACCTCCAACTTAACATAAAAAAAAATTCACAGGGTCTCTTATGTTATCGATAAGACGACTTGAAGGCGAAAGCCCAAGTGCTGATGCATTAAAGACGGACACATGACGTACACGCTTAATTCGCTTAGTCTACGTCGCTTAGTCATCCCTCTTAATTTGATTACTAATCGTCTTAATTCGCTTGGGCATCCCCCTTAATTCACTTAGTGTACTTCGCTTAGTCATCCCTCTTAATTCCAAAGGTCGAGGTTTCGACTCCCACCAAAGGTCGTGGGTTTGGCTGCCTTACATCTGTCTTAATTAACTGTGCCTGAATTAACTTCGCCTAATTAGCACCAGCGGTGGTGGGTTCGACTCCCACCAAAGGTCTTGAGTCCGACTCCGACAAAAGGTCGTGAGTTTGACTTCTACCAGTGGTCGTGGGTTCGAGTGCCTTACCTCTATGTTAATTAACTTTGCCTTAACTAACTTCGCCTTACTTACCACCAACGGTCGTGGTTCGACTCCCACCAAAGGTCAAGGGTTGGTAGCCTTCTTGTACCTTTCGTGTCGCCGATGCGTTTTCGCTTAATTGACTAACTAATGAGACATATAAGGCTTTCGCCTTAAAAAGATACTTCTTTGCTCATCGTAAGCTTACCATCTTAGGTTATGTCGTGTCCAAAGAACGCATGCTTCCAGATCCGGCAAAACTGCGTGCAGTTGCGAACTTCCCCAAGACCGCCGACCCGAAGAAAGTGCGCGGATTTGTCGGCCTATGCTCATATTTTTGCCGCTTTGTGAACAAACTTCGCTATGATCATCGTTTCCTTGACTCAACTTCCGGCTGAAGAACAACGCCTTTTCCGCCTGGCCGAAAGCGTATGATGATGCGTCCACGACTCTACGTCGTCTGCTCACCTCTCCCTCTATTCTGCGACATTTTCACCTCGCTGCCCCCAACTGAAGTCCACGCCAGTGGAGTCGGCCTTGGGTCGGTTATCACCCAACGGAGACTGAATACGTCGCTGCTTATGCCAGCTGCACGCTTACGAAGGCGGAGCTAAACTAATCTGTTTCCGAAGTGCACTGTTTAGCCATACCCATGGGCGCTCACGAGATTTCGGCCTTTTTTGTACGGCCGCCCATTTGATGTAGTAACGGACAATCACGCGCTCTGTTGGCTCTCCGCACTGAAAGGCCCCTCTGGCCACCTCGCACGCTGGACGCTCCGTTTGTAGGAGTACCACATCCGGGTTGTGTACCGTTCTGGACGCAGGCACACCGTTGCCGACGCTCTCTCCCGCTCGCCAATTTAATCTGACGTGGGCAGTCCTTGCCCGCTCGCTGCGTCAGCACTTGTCGTCTACTACGTGCGCTCTGACCAGTGGATGGCTTCGCTTTTAGAGTTGATCCTGCAAATGCACCGGCGTTTATGGCTCTACGGCGCCAGGCGCATCAATTAGTTGTTCGCGACCAACCCCAGTACCGCCGAAACTATCTCACCGAGGGCCGCCAATGGCTCCACGTAATATACCGCGTCATTTTCTGGCTGATTTATGCGCATGGTCTCATACTGATCCCCGATGTGCCCACGGCGGTGTGTTTTAGACCTACACCCACCTTCGGCTTCCGTATCATTGGCCCGGTGTTATCAAGCACGTCCGCTGTTGTATCGACTCCAGTGCCGAAAGTCGGTCCTTCATTCCACCGCCGCACAGCCACTTCCGTCCATTTGGTAGGGTTGGAATCAGACCACGGGGGGTTATCGTCGCCATACAGTCGTCGTCATCTGACTCGTCATGTGGTCGCGGACGCGCCACCACATCGGCAACGTTATCTCAATGTTTACGTTCCGTCGTCGTCATAGCGCCCTCGTTGATAGATCAGCGTCGGCGTCATACAATCATCGTCATGCTCATAAGAGATCTTGGCAAGCAAGTGCCATAGCTAAGTTGGACGATGCCGGAGTATGTCGCATGCAGCCGAAGCAACGGTAATCTCAAAAGGACCGCTGCAGATGTTAAATAAACGGCAATTCAGAAATACGGTGTCTCGTGCTGGAATGCTGATTCTCTGTTTTGTCTCAAAAGCCTTCGCATCTCTACGTCGTACTCACGCCGCCGTCGCAATTGCGATGCCGTCGCCATGGACCATCGTGATGGGAGAACTATCCAAGAGGCGATGAGAGAGGATGCGCGGAAGCTCCAGCAGTTGCTGCGCCGAACTTTGTTGGCGCCTAGTCTTTCTTTGGCGTGATTTTCTCTGCTGCACCCCTTTCGTTTTTTTTTTTTTTTTTTTTTTTTTGAGCTCGTATTTCTTTAGCGGCGCTATACCCCAGCCAACCTGCGGCGCGTACTCGCAGTTCGCGAAGCTATGCCCGCAACGCGATACCAATTAATCTCGACTCATTTATTATAAGCGAGCGGGGATTTCTGCCGACTCTGCCGCAGACACAGCGGCTTCATTAATTGCCTTCCTCCTCGCAAAGCTCTTCTCTCCTCCTTGGTTGGGCTTCGACGTTCTCTTTTGGCTCTGCCGCTGATGGCGTTTCGTCCGTACGAAACTCGAGTTATTTAGCGCCGTTTTAGTCGCGGCGAGGCACGGCGAGAAACTCTGAAGGCGCGGACCGGAATAATCGCTGTGTGCAAGCGCCTTAATTTATTACCAAGTTTTTAAAGCTAAACTCTAGACTGGGCCATGTCGCCATCGCCCTCAAATTCAGCACCGCGTCTATGCAGATGCTTTAGCGAGGCAGATTGGTACAGAAAGCGAAGATGTGCTGGTGGCGTTTTGCTGCACGTGGCAATGTGTGCATTCCAGGTTGATTATCAGTAAAGTGTTCTCAACTACAAAGGTGGATGTAAAGGTGAACAAGGCAGATGGATCTGGACTTGAGCATTGCGCAATCTTAGGTAGGCACCTCATTAGATAGCCTTGTCAAAAAGAGAAGTGAAAAAATAATAATTAACTCGTGCGGGGATATGAAAATTATTACTTGAAATGAAAACAGAGTGTGTGTGTGTGTGTGTGTGTGTGTGTGTGTGTGTGTGTGTGTGTGTGTGTGTGTGTGTGTGTGTTTGTGTGTGTGTGTGAAATAGGGAAGGAGCCGGTTGGCAACTCCCACTGAGAGGGGCAAAAAGCCTGCCTACTTTTTAGGAAGAATGGATAGAAAACGAAGTTGAAGATAGGAGAAGGGAAGTAAAAAAGACAGGAAACATCAAGATGACAGGCCCGAAAGATGAAAGTAAAGCAAGGCATACACTGAGTAAGTAGGAACAGAACATACACGGTAGGAACAAGAAAAAATAAAATGTCGCAGTTTCGCCCGAAAGGCGAAGCATCGATTGCGATAGCAAATCAGTAAAGAGCTATTCGGAGTAGGGATAGTAGTTTTATCGGCTGCATAAACTTGGACACGTTGGCTTACTAACTGAATTAACAATCGTGGTGTCAGCGCGCACAAGCAAACATGAATATATCACACTGAATGACCACAGCCAACGACTGTCAAAACGCTGGCAGCAAGCGCAGGTTCGCGCGGTCTATCGCTGCAACGGAAACTGAGCGGTGAATGCACAGTGCATACAAAGGTCAGAGCCGTGTAGAGATAAGAGACGGTGCGGGCGACCGGCACCGTCGGGCAAAGGAGAAGTTGATGACAAAGGAGAAGCTGCCCCCCCTCCCCCCCTCTTCCCGTTTCTTGCTTTCGCGTGGGAGATTGAGTGGCAAGATACGCCTTTGGTGCCGGAGCACAGCGCCGCCCCGCCTCCCTCCTTCCCATACCTCCACGGCCTTTTGGGCGACGGTCGCGTTTGCTTTCCACCGTGCGTTCGCTCTCCGTGATAGCGCGCGTCCCCCGCGCTCTTTCGCTCGCGCATATGGCGCGCGGCGACGATTTTATCGCCCTTGAAATCTATACGGAACTTCACGGCGACGGCGACGCCGACGGCAGAAATTCGTTTGAAGTGTCCATATAATTGCTATCGCAATAAAAAATGCCAGGCCTGCGCGGCACACGCAGCACAGTCACAGCGTAAGCTAGACGAGCGTTTCGACAGGACTACCTAGTAATTTGAGTGAATGCGTCAGGAACGCGCTTGGGACGCCGTCGCGCATGCAAGCTGACGCGTTTCATCGCCGATGGCTAGCGCCGTTCGGCCCAGCCAAAGCGGCCGACAATGCAACTACGTCTGTCACATTCGCTCCCATTGCAACGCGCCCGACGCGGCCTGCTTGGGACGCCGTCGCGCGTGTAAGCCGACGCGTTCCATCGCCTATGGCTTCCGCCGTTCGGCCCAGCCAAGCAGCCCACAATGCAGCTACGGATGTCACATTCGCTCCCATTGCAACGCGCCCAATCTAGCGCAATCAACGTGATACCGAGCGTCCGTCGGTATGTTACCGCCATCTAGTTAAGGCGGCAGCAAAATTTAGTGTCTGAAAGGTTGTGTTTGCCGGCGCCTTAACTAGATGGAGCCACCATACCGACGGAGGCTTGGGACTGCGTTGTTTGCGTTCCGCGTCTGAATCGCATCTCGTCGTCTGCGCCTGCGCGCCTGCATAGGGCTCGTTTATAGTATATTTTCCCGCTCTCCGATAGCAAGCGCTTGCGTGGCTCAGTGGTAGAGTATCCGCTTCCCACGCAGCGGGCCTGGGCTCGATCCCGGCGGAGAGCGGGTACTTTTTTTCGCATGCGAAAGCGGCTACGAGGCGGCGGCGGCATCATCGCGACCCGAAACGGCTATTGGAATGAGCCCATATGGAACAGCTTACGCTGTAAAAAGAGTGAAGGTCAAAGTTGCAGTCGTTTGGATCATCACCTCAGTGCCGGTATACGTCAGTGTGACGTTATGGATTTTTTCGTATTTGGGCCGGCGTTGGTTCAGTAAAAGTTCCTGAAAAGTTGAAAGCTTGGCTCCATATTCGATCACTAAGTAGTCTATTTTCGCCGGTAAAGAATTAGCTAGGCTCTCGCAGGCGCCGTCGAAATCTGTGAGCTGGTGCGGAAACTTGAACGCGGCGTCTCCGCCCTTCCTTACGTTTTTGTGACTTTTCTGGCTTCGCTTCTCGCGGTGGCGTCTTTGGCGTTGCAGAGGGGCAACTTATTAAAGTACAGCTGTTCTCGTTAGTTAAGCGCGTTCACTGCTCAACACATCGCCGGTGTGCTTCGCCCTCTTTAAACGAAATTGTCTCTTGCGTTTGGCCTTCGTGTTAAATTACGATGACTTTGCGTAAGCGGACATCTAGGAGTCACACACGCACACGCACACACACACACACACACACACGCACGCGCGGCTGATCTAACATCACCTCGGAATTGTTGCCAAGCTGAACGAAGGAAGCGGGTCTTGAGCAGCGGCGCGTGCAGCAGTTTACTCGCGGCCTGCAGTTGCGCACGTGCGTTTCCCGAAGAGTTTGACCCCCTGGGCCCTAGTAGGCCGCTCCAAGCGTGGTGGCCTCGTTTGCATAAATTAATTTGGCTCGGCGCTTGCGAAGTGGCCGATACGTGGCGTGTGTAAATGAACACGATGCGCACGGCAGATGGGAAGCAGCTTGCCCGTTGGCCCCACCTTGGTCCCCTGGCTGTTTCGTGCAGCAGTGCTCGGGGCGGAGCAAAGCCGAAACTAGAGAATCGTCGAACGACACCGCCGCAAGTGTACCTCTTTTTGGGCGACACGTGTGCCCGTTGCATCTTCACCAAGGTAAATATACCTGGCAGCGAAGCTTCCATAGAAGCCCATACGTTCAAAACATGGCGGTTCATCTGCGGTTCATGGGGCTTAGCGCCATCTGTGTGAGGAGGGAACACTTCCGGCGTAAGAAAAAATAATTTGACGCCATATCCGTTAAAAACACAAGTGACGTCATTTTGTTCTCAAAGGCGCGAAATTTGTTTTTGAAGGCCTGCCATTAGAGCTGTATATTCAAATGCCCCGCCATTCGACTTGATGGGCGTTTCGAGCTTTCAGCGCGGAAAGCGATGCAGGAAAAGTTCAGCCGTACGGGTGTCGAAATCGCATCGCTGCACGGAACATACTTTCTTTGGAGGCCGACGAATGCTTTGGGCGTAGAGTGCTCGTCCTTTCGTCGGACGCCAAGCCCGTCGGCCAGCGCTGTCCCATGAAAACAACTTAAGTGAGCAACTATCTGGCGGTCGCAACTCACTACTTTTGACTGAACAGGTTAAGAAACAATGAAACTACCCGCGTCACCAAATTCAGACAAACGCCGACAAGCAAAGCAACACACCATGTGAGGGGAGCGTGAACTTTAAGAGCGCGCCTTTCTGTCCACTTCAAGAGCTGCATAGCATTGCAAGTGATAGCGGCGTCAACGCCCGCCGCTATCGGGGGCGGTCTTATGGTGGGCGCTGAAAAAAGGTATTTATTGAATGATAAAGTAAAATAGAGTTATTTTTTCGCCATGCGTACATAAAATTGATTAGAAATTTATCTTTGTTGAATGAATCTAACTGTGTCTCACTTTAATTAAAAAACGCTTTTTTCTTTCCCAATGTTTGTTCCCTCCAAACATAGTCGCGCTTCAATTGCTGCTCCCATAACCACCCTTGCTGATGTCGGTGGCAATTCGCTCTGAACCGCTTTCCGTCCGAAGCTTCGCGACCATTTGGATCGACCTTGTCTTCACCTTGAACAGAGGTGCTTCATGCCAAAGGTTGCTCGTAGTTTCGCTTGTGTGGGGATGAGATGTGCGCACGTGGGCTCGTAATGTTTCAGAGCACGTTATCTGCATGAGTCACGAGGGCGCTGCCAGCCTCGCGTTCAATCGTCGCTTGCAGGGTGCGTTTAATCGACCAAGAACCCGTGTCGCCCCGTATTGCGCCAGCTCTCTGCCGTTGTCGACTTCCCTCGACGTTCACATTATCTCTTATCGGCTCAGCGCGTCATTGCGTGATCTGTCCGACTCAAGACGCGTTTGCTGCGGCCTCTCATAAGGTCTAGCAAGCTGCGTTTCGTCGGTCGATGCGTGGTCGTTTGCTTACTTTCACATTTCTTTGTTATCCTCCAAGTTCCCGAAGCGCAGGATATTACTGGCTATATGCGTTACTCGTATACTGCTAGGAAGCATCTAATAGAGGTGCTCGATATAGGCGGCCCGCACTCTTCCGCCATCTTGCCTTCACAACCTTCCGCGTGTGGCTCGGTGTCTGAGGCGTTTTGCTGCTGATAAGAAGTCGTCGCCGGTCTACTCGCATCCGTCGCGGTGGCAGCCTTCTATAGGAGCTAAGTGCAAGACCGACTTTGTGGCGAGCTGTCGGTGCACATTGAAAGGACGCCATAGTAAATCGGTTTAGACTGGTATTAAAGAGGCCCATGAACCGCCCCTCGGACTTGATGAAAAAAAAAAAAACAGTCCGCGGATAGCATACGCTGCTGTGAACATCTCAGCCAAATGTTGCAGTCGTGCGCGCCGCGTTAGTCTAGCAAGCGGAGCGCGAAGTCACCTTTCTCTCCAACGCTCTCTTCAACAGAAGCATGCTCCTCACTCTTTTCTGGACGCTTATTTCGTAATACAGCAGATCCCCATACGCAGCGTCTATTGGCCAATAGGTGACATCAATCAAGAAAGGTGTTTGGATCAGTGCGCTTCTTTCTACTGTTACGGTGTATATTTATTGCTGCTGTTTAATAAACAGGCTGTAGTAAGCGAAAATCTGCCTTCGAATTGTGAGAATAATTACGTACTTCCGAATCGTCTGCTCACGCTCGGTCGCGGCCTCCTGCGTCGCAATTAAGCTTTTGGCCGCCATGCACCCTTATTGTCGGTGTCGTAGCCGTCGGGTCTCGCTAATTTCGACAAGTTTTGAACACTCAACTAGCCTCGACCCACGCGAAACTTAAGGTCAGAGCACACGCACGTTCACTCCTGGCCGCTGGATAGAGGCCGTGGTAGACATCGCCTTAAAATGATAGCTCTTCAAGATGCTCAAGTTGGATACTGTCCGTCGGTCAAGTCGACCACTCGTGAAATAGCGTACAGAAATAGCGTGAATAGCGTTCGTCCTCAGCTCGAATTCGCTTCCGCCATCTGGTCGCCACATCAGGAATATTTAATAAATTCTCTCGAATTTGTTCAAAACCGTGCCGCACGTTTCATCGCGAAGGATTACAGTAGGCATTCTAGCGTTACTGCTACAAAAAAAAAAAAAAAAAAAGTTGTCGCAGTTTCACCTGAAAGGCGAAGCATCAATTGCGATAGCAAATTTGTAGAGAGCTATATGGAGTAATGATATTAGCTTTATCAGCTGTATAAACTTGGACATGCAGCAGCACCGGCAACACGCAGAACTGTTGTCGACGCCGTCGGCGTTTTGCCCGCGTTCGCTCAAAATGCGTGCGGCGTTGGTGACTGTTGCCGGAGCCTCTGATATGCACTTGGTGCCGCAGCTAAACGTCGCCTCCCTTCCCTCCCCCTCCCCCCTCCACCATGGCCTCTCGCGCGTCGGAAGAAGGCGCGTTTGCTCTACATATATGGTGATGGTAAAGGAGGAAAGAGACGCCTATTTCTGCAGCCCTTAAGCGAGCACGGCGCAGAACGCGCGTTTGTTCTCCGCCGTGCGTTCACTCCCCGTGAAAGCGCGCGCCCCTCGCGCCCTTTCACTCGCACATACAGCGTTCGGCGCGCGGCGACGATTTCATCTCCATTGACGTCATACGGAACCTCACGGCGACGGCAGAAATCTGCTTTTGAGTGTCCATATAATTGCTATCGCAATAAAAATCACTATCACTCCCATCTCTTGAATCTGGAAGGAAGATAGCTCTGCTTTGCTTACTATAAGCACAAAATCGCTCACAGTCAACTCGCAACTACATTACCCCTTTCCCGCCCATTTCGCACATCTCGCCGCTTATATAACGCTCACAGTTTCACACGTGTGTTTGGCCACACAAATGCATTTAACAAATCTGCGCTACCTCTGGAGACAGCAGCTTGGAATGAACTTCCAAGCCACATCGTTGAAATTAATAATCTGGAATCATTTGGAGAAAGATTAAAACAATGATTCCGTAGTCATGCGCACAAGTTGTTTCATTTCTACCATGTGACTTAACTGTCGTCATTCTCCCTTCTTGCAAGCAGTTTATAAGTTACATGCGTTTGCAGTTCTTTGCCTTGAGTTTGATAAGCCGTGCGCGTTTCTGATCGTCCACAGTGTTGTTGTTCATCGTTTGCTTGATGTTAAACGGCTTCTTCTCTTCAGTTGTTTGATTTGTTGTTAGTTATGTTTACTGTTTTCGCAACATGTTGTTTCTCCTACCCCCCTCACGCAATACTCCAGTTGGAGCCTGTGCGGTATGTAAATAAAAAGGGAAAGGTTGGCGCTATCTTCTGCAGCCCTTGAGGGAGCACGGCTCAGCGCCAAAAATAGGCACTGCGTGCCGCAGCTAAACGTCGCCTCCCTTCCCTCCCCCTCCCCCACGGCCTCTCGCTCGTTGGAAGAAGGCGCGTTTGCTCTACATACATGGTGATTGTGAAGGAGAACAGAGACGCCTACTTCTGCAGCCCTTAAGCGAGCACGGCGCAGAACGCGCGTTTGTTCTCCGCCGTGCGTTCACTCCCCGTGAAAGACGCGCCCCCCGCGCCCTTTCACTCGCACATACAGCGTTCGGCGCGCGGCGACGATTTCTTCTCCAAATGACGTCATACGGAACCTCACGGCGACGGCGACGGCGACGGCGACGGCGACGGCGACGCCGACGGCGACGGCGACGCCGACGGCAGAAATCTGCTTTTGAGTGTCCATATAATTGCTATCGCAATAATAAATAAATAAATAAATAAAAAAATGTCACAGTTTCGCCCTAAGGGCGAAGCAATGAATGCGATAGCAACACAGCAATGTCATACGAAGTAAGGTGAGCGGCTTTGGTAGCAACAACACGCAGAACTGTTGTCGACGCCATCGGCGTTTTGCCCGCGTTAGCTCAAAATGCGTGCGGCGTTGGTGACTGTTGCTGGAGCCTCTGATATAAATAGGCACTTGGTGCCGCAGCTAAACGTCGCCTCCCTTCCCTCCCCCTCCCCCACGGCCTCTCGCGCGTCCGAAGAAGGCGCGTTTGCTCTACATATATGGTGATTGTAAAGGAGAAAAGAGACGCCTACTTCTGCAGCCCTTAAGCGAGCACGGCGCAGAACGCGCGTTTGTTCTCCGCCGTGCGTTCACTCCCCGTGAAAGACGCGCCCCTCGCGCCCTTTCACTCGCACATACAGCGTTCGGCGCGCGGCGACGATTTCATCTCCAAATGACGTCATACGGAACCTCACGGCGACGGCGACGGCGACGGCGACGCCGACGGCGACGGCGACGCCGACGGCAGAAATCTGCTTTTGAGTGTCCATATAATTGCTATCGCAATAAAAGTATGGTGCAGGACAAAGCCGGTCCATATACCACGTAGCACAGACAGGAGCATATGTGCGCGCACTCAAGCCCTGTTGCGCACAAAGCAAACGCTGCATATACGCACTACAATTGCATGGTGGCATGTCTGCTACGTAGCGTAGATACCGCGGCCGCGAGGAGTCCACTGGATGAAGGCACTGCGGCTCGCTGAGGACAAATTTGGCGCTGAGCCGTGCTCCCTCAAGGGCTGCAGAAGATAGCGCCAACCTTTCCCTTTCCCTCAAGAACCACTTATCATCAGGACAAATGCCTTACGTTTGGCGCGTCCTAGCGCCCAAATGGGTAATAGCAGCGTCTACGTGGGCGTCCAAAATCAAACTGGAACGGTGACTTTCGGTAGGCGGAGCTGTGCGGGCACACCCCGCTCCGCCGTAGCCTTCGCAGTAAATCATTGAAGAAGGAACGGAAGCACCGCGAACATGTTTGATTGCCAATAACTCCGCTTCTGCTGACCGCATTGAACAAGTTTTTACGGCATATTTCTGCAGTAGTCTAATTTAACTTCAAATGCATTTTTTGACTTCGGTAGAGAGTGGTTCAGGGCTCCTGTAAGTATTCTATAAAATATTCATATTTTATTGATTTGACAGGATTTGAATGGGTCCATTATTACTGGAGAAATGACGCCCAAGCTTTACGTACGTTTCTTGAATTTCGTGCCGAAACCTGAGCGCAGGTACCGCTTGGTTACGGGCCTTTCGCAAGAACGGGCTTAAGGAGAGTGCGCACAGACACCGTCTTTTGCTCTATGATGATGATGATGATGATGATTATTTATTGGCATACCCTTTAAAACGGGGCGATGACAAATAGTCACCTAGCCTGCTCGGTTTAATCAGGTATGCTGTGCATGTTTTTCATTCTAGCATTTTATTATACGGACACTTCAACCGGACTTCTGCCGTCGTCGTCGCCGTGAGGTTCCGTATAAAGTCCAAGGGAGATAAAATCGTCGTCGCCGTCGCCGTATGCGCGAGCGAAAGCGCGCGGGGGACGCGCGCTATCACGGAGAGCGAACGCACGGCGGATGGCAAACGCGACCGTCGCGCGAAAGGCCGTGGGGGTATGGGAGGGAGGGAAGCGGGGCGACACTGTGCTCCGGCACCAAAGGCTTATCTTGCAACTGGGCGTAAGGGGAACTTGCTACTCAATCTCCCACGCGAAAGCAAGAAAGCAGAAAGGCAGTGGTGGGAGGGAGGGGGGGAGCGCAGCTTCTACTCTGCCAACAACTGTGCTCGTACTTTGCCTGCGGCTGTGGCGGTCGCCCGCACCGTCTCTTATCTCCACACGGCTCTGACCTTTGTATGCGCTGTGCATTTGCCGCTCAGTTTCCGTTGAAGCAATAGACCGCACGAACCTTCGCCTGCTGCTGCGGCTGCGCTTGCTGCCAGCGTTTTGACAGTCGTCTGCGGTCATGCAGTATGAACTATTAATGTTTGATTGTGCGCGCTGACACCGCGCTTGTTAATTCAGTTAGTAAGCGAATGTGTCCAAGTTTATGCAGCCGATAAAACTACTATCCCTACTCCGAATAGCTCTCTACTAATTTGCTATCGCAATTGATGCTTCGCCTTTCGGGCGAAATTGCGACATTTTTTGTATACGTCTCCTTAACCTTCTTCTTTTAAATGCGAAGCATTTCTTGGCGAACATTTGCCACTTTGACAGTATCTATCTATCTATCTATCTATCTATCTATCTATCTATCTATCTATCTATCTATCCGCCTACGTCTTAATACTTTCATGGTCGTATCGTTAACTTGATATTTACCAAAATTTGCATACTATGACAAGAGTGTATGACGAACATAAACGATAGGTCATGACATGAATATTATGATATGTGTGTCATGTAAGTCATGAAACAGCTGCTACGTCTTGGAGCTCTCATGGTCGTTTCGTTAACTTGGTAGGTACCAAAACTGGCGTAGTATGACAGCAGTGTATGACGAACACAAATGATATGTCATGACATGCGTGTCTTGTAGGTCATAAAATAGCCGCCTAAAATGACAATGACCCAGCAAAAAAAAAACATTAGCCCTCAAAACCTACTAAAATGGGTTGGGACGTGGGTACTAAGTGAAGGCAACACTAAATGATGATGCTATAAGTCATAGTCATGAGCATGACTCGGCAAAATGATATTGACTCAGCGAAAAAAGATTAACATTCAAAAGCCATTCAAATGGGTTCTGACGTGGGTACTAAGTGAAGGAAACACTAAAGGATAATGGTAGAAGTCATAGTCTTGAGCATGACTCAGCAAAAAATATTAACACTCAAAAACTAATGAAATGCGTTCGTACGTGGGTACTAAGTAAATGAAACACTAAAGGATGGTGGTAGAAGCCATAGTCATGACCATGACTCAGCAAAAATGACAATGACTCGGCGAAAAAAGGTTAACACAGAAAACACTGAAATGGGTTCTGACGTGGGTACTAAGTGAAGGAAACACTAAAGGATAATGGTAGAAGTCATAGTCTTGAGCATGACTCAGCAAAAAATATTAACACTCAAAAACTAATGAAATGCGTTCGTACGTGGGTACTAAGTAAATGAAACACTAAAGGATGGTGGTAGAAGCCATAGTCATGACCATGACTCAGCAAAAATGACAATGACTCGGCGAAAAAAGGTTAACACAGAAAACACTGAAATGGGTTCTGACGTGGGTACTAAGTGAAGGAAACACTAAAGGATAATGGTAGAAGTCATAGTCTTGAGCATGACTCAGCAAAAAATATTAACACTCAAAAACTAATGAAATGCGTTCGTACGTGGGTACTAAGTAAATGAAACACTAAAGGATGGTGGTAGAAGCCATAGTCATGACCATGACTCAGCAAAAATGACAATGACTCGGCGAAAAAAGGTTAACACAGAAAACACTGAAATGGGTTCTGACGTGGGTACTAAGTGAAGGAAACACTAAAGGATAATGGTAGAAGTCATAGTCTTGAGCATGACTCAGCAAAAAATATTAACACTCAAAAACTAATGAAATGCGTTCGTACGTGGGTACTAAGTAAATGAAACACTAAAGGATGGTGGTAGAAGCCATAGTCATGACCATGACTCAGCAAAAATGACAATGACTCGGCGAAAAAAGGTTAACACAGAAACACTGAAATGGGTTCTGACGTGGGTACTAAGTGAAGGAAACACTAAAGGATGGTGGTAGAACACATAGTCATGACCATGACTCAGCGAAAATGACAATGACTCAGCGGGAAAAGATTAACACTCAAAAATCAATGGAATGGGTTCGGATGTGGTACTAAGTGAAGGAAAAGGCTAAAGGTCAATGGTTGAAGTCATAGTCACGAGCACGGCTAAGGCTTTCGCCTTAAGGTCTCCTAGGCGTTGTTAAAGGGACTCCTGAGGACTCATGACGTGAATGTCATGACATGCGTGGCATGTAGGTCATGAAAATGCCGCCTACGTCTTGGTGCTCTCATGGTTGTTTCGTTAACTTGGTGGGCTCCCCGCACACTCCTTCGCATAACATCGATTCCCACAGGGCGTGGCATCTGTCGGCTTTTTCTTCCTCGAAACTTCTCTACCTTGTACCACTAGCTATGCCTGTAACAGATCCGGTCGTATCAATCTCTTACCTGCTTTGTTTTCCACCAATACTCTAAACATCTCTTGCTTATCTCGACTGCTGACCGGTTGATGCTTCCGCCCACATTAAATCCAAGCGTTTCTGGAAGTTGTACGTTACCTACGGTTCTCACTGGGTGAATGCCTTCGCATTCCATTAGGATGTGTTGAGTGGTCTCCGGATCTTTGCTGCAGCATAGACATATGCCTCATCTTGTTACGAATATTTGCTGCGGTATGTTTTGGTCCTTAGGCAACCGGCTCGATCCTCAAATAGCAAGGCACTGCCATTTGTGTTATCGTGCAGATTTCCCCTTCTAATTTCTTTCTTCTCACTCTTGTAAATCTCCATGGTCTTTTTTGTTTCCATTCTTCGCACCTAATTCACTGTCTGTGTTTCTTTCTCTCTTTCTGATGACACCTGGTTGTTTATTTACACTTTCAATTACCCTCTACTTGGTTGCCAACTTCCTTGACCTTTTCCTCCATTCTGTGTCCACGCTTTTCAGATGCAGATACTTGTGCACTTTAGCCGCCCATTTATTTTAATCCGTGTTCCTGAGTCTTTTTTCAAAACTAATTTTGCTCTGCGCTTCTCAGATTTCGAAGGAGGCCCAACCCATGTCACCCTGCACTGCCTCACTTACACAAGTGAGGCCCCTGAAGCCAACCGGCCTACTGGTCTTTGGTTAACATCGAGGCTCGACAAGGTATCCGATATTAAGCATAGAATGCCCCAGCTAGCACCATTGCTGCTTTCTTCTACTCACTTCCTCATATTTATTGTGGCCCCTAAGTGCTCTATGTTTCATTACTGCTGCACTCAGATTTTCCTTCATTATTAGATTATTTTGGTGGGTGCTGGAGTATTTACTTCGTTTATGCATACACTGAGATATTTATATTGCTTGACTATGGGTATGACTTGCTGTTGAATTGACACCACGTTATTACTCGTCTTTTCATTAAAGATAATAATTCCCGATTTCTGTTTTAACCTTAAGGACTACATTTGTTGCTGCGTTGCCAATGATATTCGAAAGTGTTTGTAAATCTCTCGTATTATCCGTTGTAGCACTATGTCGTCCGCCTACATCAGTCCAGGGACCATCTGTTACACTATTTGTCCATTACTGTTTTACAGTCGTCTTTCTATGCGCTTAACATAAAGCGTGAACAACAAAGAAGACAGAGGACATCCCTGCTTCAGTCCTTGGTGAATTCCCACCACTTCATTGCCTTTTCGACCTTCCCACACAACTTGTACTCGGTTGTATCAATATATCTCCCTCAGCAAGCTTCACGGAATCGTCATCTATGCCTTCGTGCTTACGACTATCCCGTAACAATTCCCTGTCTACGTTGGCGTAGTCTCCATTCGTATCTAGAAATGCTATCCATAAGGGTTTATTCTCAGCTACTGAAATCTCGCGGCACTGCTAAACTCTAGAATGTGCGAACTGATCTTCTCTTGTTTTCTTATCTGCCCTTACCCGATAACCCTGTACATGGTAGCCAACCGGACGCTTAATCTGCTTAACCTCTCTGCTTTTCACCTCTTGTTTTCTCTCTCTGTACACTGAGTTAGTAGAAACATATTATCCTCTAAGCGTCTGCCTGGTCTGAACCCATTCTGTAGTTCCCTCAGTACATAATTTTTTTCCACCCACTTCGACAGTTCTAATATTATGGCTTGCATTGCCATTTTACATATCACCGATGGCATGTAGGATCTCGTCTTATCCTTATTACATTTGCTTTTGTATGTAAGACTCATCTTGCTTTTGCGCCATACAACCGGAATTTTCCTAGTTTTAATCACTTGCTCCAAGGTATTAGTCAGCAGTGCCTTGCTCTTTGGACCAAGGTTCTTGATTAGCTGTATTGGGATTTCATCGGGTCCTCCTGCCATGTTATTAGAGACATTTTCTTCTGATTTTTTCCCGTAAAGGTTCTCTATGCTAAATTTTGATCTCTTAGGCTTCTCTGTTGTTGCTGGATCTGTTTGAGTCTGGACTACGTCTTCTTCGTGCCGATGTTATTCCTAATGTCGTCTGTGATGTACCGCAGCACATCGTCTTTTTCCAAGATGTTACCGTCTGCATCCCTTATAGCCGTTTGCTAATCTTTAGTTGGAGCTCCGAGAGCTCTTACATGATTCTAGAATCTTTTTGGTGCGCCTTTGTTTCTTTTGCGAATGTTATGCACCCAACGTTCGCTTTCGCATTTAATTTTCTCTTGCACGCATTTAATTTTCTCCTGCAAGTTTATGCAGCCGATAAAACCACTATCCCTACTCCATTGAATAGCTCTCTACCAATTGCTATCGCAATCGATGCTTCGCCTTTCGGGCGAAACTGCGACATTTTTTTCTTTCCCAGCTAAGGCGTAAATGCTGCTTACACGTCGCTTTAACCCTTTTCCACTTCATACCTCGTCTGTTTAAGCGGCATGCCTCCGCCTTCCTTATTGGGCCGCCCTGCTTTTCTGACGTTAATATCTCTCATCAAGGTGTACTTAACATGCTCCTCCGATTAAAAGTGAAATAATCTGTTGGTGCAGGTTGCATTCCCAACACCTTCCTTCGGCGTTATGCAGAACCTTTAAGTAAATTTCTTGTAATAATTTTGCAGGCCTCTCTACATTCTGCGGTACTTCCGCTCGATTGGAAAGTAGCACGTGTTGTCCCTATATATTAAAAAAAAGGTGACCCAAGTTCAGTCTTGAATTACCGTCCGATTTCCATACTATCCTCTTCTTGTAAATTGATTGAGCACATTGTTGCTGAGTACATTAATGATTTCTTAAACGAGCGTAACATTTTATCTCCTTTCCAACATGGCTTCACGAAGGGGCTCTCTACAGTCACCCAATTAAGCATAGTCATTCACTCGTTTGCTTCTGTACTTGACAGGGCTGGCCAAGTAGATGCGATATTTTTGGATTTTCAAGAAGCCTTTGACCTCATGACAAATTACTTGACATGACATGACTCATGACAAATTACATGACAAAAGGCTCATGACAAATTAATTTGTAAATTAGAATTCCTTGGTCTTCCTGGCTTATCCTATCCTGGGTTACTTCTTATTTAACGCGCCGAAAACAGTACGTAGTGATTGATGGGCAGCAGTCAAATTCTCTTTCAGTAACTTCTGGCGTGCCTCAAGGCAGCGTGCTTGGTCCACTACTATTTCTTATTTATTGTAACGACATAGTTGATGTAATAGATGCACCTGTCAATATTCGTCTGTTCGCTGACGAGTGTATCATTTTTAGCGATATTAATACAGTTAATGATCAACTATCTCTTCATTTCGCCTTAAACAACATTCTTGAGTGGAGCAACAAGTGGGGAATGAAACTTAACTCTGATAAATCTATGCTTCTACGTTTAACAAACAAAAAACTACCCCTGAAGTTTTCTTATTCTATCGGCCAAGATCCCTTGGCCGAAGTGAGCGAATACAAGTATCTTGGAATAACAATTACTAACAACCTAAATTGCAATAGCCACATTGCTGCTACCGCCTCTTCTGCTTTTAGAAACCTATGTCTACTTCGCCATAAGATTAAACATGCATCCCATGAAGTTAAATCATTAGCTTATACCACTTTCATTCGACCTAAATTGGAAGATTCGTGCGTTATTTGGGACCCGTTCACCAAAATCAACATTAACGCCCTTGAAAGGATACAGAGAAGAGCCATACGTTTTATTTATTTTTTTTTTCCAAATACGGCCGAGAAGAGTCTGTAACTGAATTATTGCGCACGAATGACTTTCACACCCTTCAAACGAGGCGAAAAATTACACGCCTGAAGTTTCTTTACTTCCTCATAAACCGTAAATTTTCTTTAGATCCTAGTCCATACATAACTCTTTCTGCATCCAGCCATTCCCACCCCCTCGCTCTCTCCCCTTGCTCTCTCCCATTAACTCATATCATTAGTATTTCCTAAGTATCATTGCTGTTTTGTGCTATTTTATTTCCTTTCCTAAGTTTTATATTTTGCAATTCTGCCTTTTTGTACGCGTATTTCTTGTGTTGCCTTGCCCCTCCTGCTTGGGCCCCACGGCCTGCAGTATGATGTAAATGAATAAAATAAATTGGCCCAGTCATTCTGTTGCACCCTTCCCATACGAAATTATCAGTAGACAGATGGCTGCTCCGAATCTCGTAGGTGCATTTCGGTCAAGGCACCAGTAGCTTCGTCATTCAGCTCCACCTTGAATTTCCAGCCACTTTCCCTGCTTGCGACCACCCTGCATGCTTCTGTAACAATTTCTACCGTCGATATACTTTGTGCTCCTTAACTCCTTGTGTCCCATTCTGCTCCTTGCTGGTGTGTCGCTACATTCAACACTTAATCTTCTTCCTGATTACGTGGGGCTCCCATGACACAGCTACTACCCGTGCCGCGAATCGACGTCCAACCGTTGTTGCTTCACTGTTTTCCGCACCTGCACGCCACCATGCGGACGCATCTATTAATGTTTTCCCCGAAGCACAACTAACCTGTAGAATGGCTCACTGCAGCCTTGCGGGCGATGCACAAGATGCCATAGCCCGACGCCGGCCGACACACAACATCTAGTGCGGCTCTGTCCGGCTCTCACAACAGCGCGATCCACGCATATACGAAAGCGGCCGCCAACCTACCGGCCATCCACATTTGAAGAGTGGACGCTATCCGCTGGAGATGACATTCAGGGCAAGCGGATACTACATTACCCACTCCTTGCGTACCTTTGTGAGACGCGCCTGGTGGCCCACCTTTAAAGATCTGCTTTAATATGTACCTTTTTGCAGCATAAACCTTAGCGCCAGGACGTCACTTTAACGCCACGAATCTCGAAGCCGTCTGTTGTACTGTGTTATTTTGGCACAAGTTCTTGGAACCAGATGATTATTTCGTCAGTTTTGGAGGTGCATCTAATTGCGGTAGGCTATTATACGCACACGCGAGGTGACGCCGTCGTGCTGTTGTGGTATCGACGGCGCATGGGCGGTCCGCGCGTTGGGAAGGACATGCAGTGCGTTAAAAAATGCTTCATAAATTCTGAGAATTGTCCCCTTATATGTAAGTATTCTATGGCTCGGCTTTTGCTTACTTGCTTTTCCCAGCTTATGCATTGCTCCCCCCCCCCCCCCATACACACACACACACACACACACACACACACACATTTTGTTTCCGGTGCCAAAAAAATGAAGTCGGTGTACTAACGATGTGAAGTTGAGTTGCCAGGGAGCTGTATGAAGCGATCGTATCAGCTGAGCCGGACGGGCGTCACAACCGGTTTCACCACAGCTGTTCCTTTATTTTAACGCGATGGCGGTTAGGGCCCCGTGTCGCAGAAAATCCGCCGTCGACATTGCCGCCCGCGGCCGAGAAAGCATCCCCAACCACGCAGGCTCTCCACATATATTTTGCCACTAAAGTTGCTCACACTTTGTCTTGCATTCTTTACAAAGTTATTCCTCGGAATTTTGAGAGTGACAGCCCACAAACAATTGTCAGGAAACAAACACCGACAGCGCGCAAGCCTTTTATGCTAAATCTTCTCAGGCGGAAATATTAAAGGTTGCAAACAATACAAGAAGGCCGGCCCACGAAAGAGGCCGCGTTTCTACCAGAAAGCGCGCCTTCGTGCATAGCGTTCACCGCCAGCGTTTCCCGTTAAACATTACGGTTACATAAGCTGCAGTTTGCCGGGAAGTGTGAGAAACAAGTCAAGGATCTTTGAATGCTATCGCGTTCCACTCTTGAAGGCGAAGCTTAAGCGTACTTCCAAATTTTTCTTTTCTCTTTTTCCATTTGGTTACGACCTTGACGCGGCGACGGCGACGTCACCCATTTTTTTAACGCCCCAATCCATTTATATTATTATTATTATTATTATTATTATTTATTATTATTATAATTATTATTAATTAATGATTATTTATTATTATTTATTATTATTATTATTATTATTATATTTATCGGCAGCGATACATTGGCCTGTTAAACTGATCGCCTGTACTTCACAGATCGCCGGGTTGTTGAAGGCTTTTGCCGCTGGATTGGCAGAACTGCGCTCACCGACCCTGCCGAGATGCTCGGCTGATTTCGTCTCCTGGATCTTCTGGCAACGCTGGCCCGGCGCTTCAGCATAAAACGCCCACTCAGCCGGACGCTTCGCAGTCGGCAGCGACACATTGGCTGGCTAAACTGAGTTTCACAGGTATAGCTTCCTTTGCAATATTCTCATTGTATGTCAAGTGCTTCCGACTGGCAAGCGTTGCTTTCATAACATGTCACGATGTCTGAAGACAACATTTGTATTGCCTGTCAAAAAGTCTGCCAAGGGATGGACGGATTATGGCGTGCTGCGAATGCAAATATTCATACCATCTCGGACAGACTTGATGGGGTATTGCTCCTAATACCTTGATACCACGGGACAGGCGAAACGTGAAGGCTGGGTCTGCAAGACCCGCAGAGCTAACAAAAAACAATCTGCTTCTTCATCCCATCGGATTCAGCGCAGGCGGTAGGCAGTAATGACGCCTTTTTAGCTCTTGTTGCGGAAATCATGTAAAAAAAAAAAAAAAGCTTACAAGTTTTACCGGCACTGCATGTTAAAGTTGACTCGCTGTTGCTTCTAAAAGCAGAATTCTTGAAGCTGACGAAGACCGTCTCTTATCTTGAAGACGCCGTCACTTTCTTATCAAAGAAGTATGAGGCCACACGCGAACAGCTCAAGTTGTCTGAAGATGCCGCAAGGACCAGAGACAAAGAAATTGAGAACACTAAATGAGACTGGTTTGTGCTCAGGCTGAGATATTGCAACATAGCAACAGGAGCAACATAATTCTGAACAGCACAGCAGAAAGGCAAATTTGGAAATCTGTGGTTTGCCGGTTGCCGATAAGGAAGATTTGAAGAAAATACTGAATGATCTTGCTGCGAAGATTGATTTACCTGAATTATCTGTTGATTATGACGTTGTTGCTGTCTACCGCCTTTCTGGCAAGACAGGTACATATCCTGAAGATCTTGGTTCGTTCTCAACGGTAAACATGAAAGAAACTGCATAAAAGCTCGTAGAAAACTTCGAGAGCTCTATGAGTCGGAATTGCTCCCGAAGCTCTACTTCGATGACAATCTAACCAAAGCAAATCGGCATTTGTTCTGGCTTGCCAGGGCTGCAAGCAAGCAACACAAGCACAAGTTCGTTTGGCTGAGAGGCAAATATCGGTAAGAAGGGCGAAGACTCTTCACTCATTTACATTAGCAATGAAACGGATGTTGAAAAAATCCAATGAATATGATTCCGTCCATTTTACTTGATTTTCCGAACTTTCGAACTTTTAAGGACAGCTTCGGTCCGAATTCTGTAGTAGACCTTACTTTGGTTAATATAAATATTCGCAGTCTACGTAAATACTGGGATGAGTTTAGAAGTATTGCAGATGGTTCAACAAATTCCATAGATGTATTTGTGCTAACCGAAATAAATATTCCTCATCAAGCGGCACAATTCTTTGTAATAAAAAAGTTACAGTGCAAAAATTGCGAGTCGTTCGCACCGTCGAGGGGTGGAATAGCAATTTTTGTGAACGAAAAATACACAGTATCATGCATTGATGTAGATTTCACTTATGCGGAATGCCTGTGTTTAAATGTAAGCTTTTTCCGGACTATTCTTACTGTGTTAGCGATCTACCAGCCTCCTGCAAACAGTGCCAGTCGCTTCGTACTAGAATTAGAAACTGTTTTGAAGCGTTTCATTTGAAGATTTGTTTTGTCTCACCGGGGGGTGATTTAAATATTGATATATTATGCCCATGCAAACTCAAGTGGCACATTATTTATCTTCCCTCTTTGCTTGTGGCGTAGAAAGCACGGTCAACACATTCACACGGGAAGAAGTTGCGAATGGCCGAACAACGCATTTTTGCTTAGATTATATCGCTGTACGGGCGCCTAATCGCGATCTGCATTCATGCGTGATCACGCATCACTTAGCAGACCACTACTTCACTGGCTGTCGCTTTAGCTTGAGGCGCCTTTTAGCATACCTCGCGATGGGAAAGTAAATAACTCAGATAAACGAATGCGCGTTGCCTTTGTTGATCAACGCAAATTGGACGAGATGATTGGCAAGTTCGATTGGTCTTCACTGATTGTTGCCGCAGCGCCAGTGTTGACTTATGAACAATTTTGTTCGCAAATACGCAGTTTTCAAGAA